>NW_007735334.1:5157-11969 GCF_000696425.1 Galeopterus variegatus | reverse complement strand
AAAAAAAAAAAAAAAAAAAAAAAAAAAATAGTGGATGCTTGAGTAAAAGTAACTGGTCTTAAATCTTGACTCTGCCATCTATCACCTGTGTGAGTTTGCATTACTTGTCTAACTTTTCTTCAGTTTCCTCGTCTGTAGTGTGAGGATAATAATAGTGCTTTCTGGATAGAGCCATTATGATGACTAAATTAAGAAATGTAAAGTGTTTAGAAAAGTGCCTGGAAAATATTCATGATACATGATAAATATTCAGTAAGTTTGCCTGTTATTATTACTACCAATTTATACCTTATCAATAACTTACATTGTCTGTTTTCTTACATCATACACATAAATCCAGAGTATTTTTAAACTTTTTGACCTTTGACGAATAAGAAGTGAAAAATTATATCTCACCCTAATTTCAATTTACATTTCTGTCATTGTAAGGGAGGTTGAGAAACTTTGCAAATGTTTAAGGGCTACTTTTCTTTTTTTATGAGTTGTCAGCTCCTATCATTTACCAATCCTTTCTTTGTATTTTCTTTGTCATGTTAATAATAGCAGTGCTTTGTACAGTAAGAAAATTAGCATTATTTGTTATATGAATTACAAATACTTTTCCCAGTGTGTCCTTGCCTTTAATTTTACTTATGGTGTTTTCTCTGTGCTGGAAATTTCCATCCTTTTGTAGCTATTGTTGAATTTATCAATCATTTCCTTTATGGCCTTTGGGTTTTGTGTCGTATTTATCATTCCCCTTTTATTCTCATACTTCTACAGTCTCGATTTCATACTTTTCTTTAATCCTATCTGAAATTTATTTTTATAGAAAGCGTAAAATTGGGATTTGACTTAATTTTTTTCCAGATGGCTATCCACTTATCCCAATATAATTCATTGTATAACTTGCCTTTCTCATAGATTTTAAATGCCATCTTTAGATATACTAAATTTCTGGATGTGGTTGGGTCTCTTTCTGAACTTTCTAGTCTGATATCTATTGATCTATTCATATGTCAGTACCATGTTTTTAAATACTACAGTTTCATAATGTGATTTAATAGGTTGATAAGACTGGTCTCTCCTTCCTTATTACTTTTCTTTTAAAGAATTTTTCACATCTAGTTTTGTTTGATTTTACACATAATCTTTGAAATCAATTTGTCTAGTTTTAAAAAATTCTTCTATTTTACTGGGATTTCATTAAATATAAATTATCTTAAGGAAATATAACACTTCTATGATGCTGGATCTTTCTGTACAGAAATATGGTATGTTTTTCCATATTATTAAGTCTTCTATGTTCCTCAGTACCATGTCGAACATCTTTCAAATAAATGTTGAACAATTCTAGGTTTTTCATCTTTTCTGTTGCTGCTGTCAATATGTCTCTTCCCTTAATTCGTCTCCTAACTGGCTATTGATTGCATATATCAAAACTACTGATTTCAAACACCAAACACCTAACCATTCCCTTAATTCTTTCATTGGTCATCACAGGTTTTCCCTTTATTCTCTTGGATTTTCCAGGTTAAGCATCCCTATACACTATTCTGTATCTTATTTTTTCCTTTTACTATTGTAAAGATGATTACATATCACTACACAGAATGCCATCTCACTCCACTTAAAGCTGCTTAGTATTCTTCTGTATGAATGAATGGAATAGTTGCAGTGGAGGTTGTAAGAAGAGTTAGAGTCTAGCTATATTTTGAAGATAGAGTAGACAGGATTGGTTGACTCTTTGAATACCGTGTGTGAGAAAAAAAGAGTCAAGGAGTAGTCAAACGTATGTCTGGATAAGGGGAAAGTGAGGACTTAAGTAGGTAAGGACCACTGAAGAAGTAATAGAAGCAATAAATTGTGGTCTCAGTAGGTTTGAAGAATTTTAGGAGTTGGGGGAGTAGATCAGATGAGCTAGAAAGACAAGGCAACAGGTGGAGGTAGGACGCTTGAAACTGAGATTGAGGGAGCTATTGGTAATGACAATAACAAAATCTGACGAGCTCCATATTCATTAGCATCACAGGAAGGGCTTCTTAAAACACATATTCTGGGCTTCAGCCCCAGAGTTTTGGGCTCGGTCATCTAAGTTGGGCTCTGACAATTTATGTTTATAACAGGTTCCCAGATGATCCTGGTGATGTTGGTCCAGAGACCACAACGGACTGAGAACCTCTCCTCTAGAAGGATGACTGTATGAGGAGGTGGAGGATGAAGTAAAGAGCAGGTCAAGATCCTTGAAGGAGAGGAGGCCTGAAACTAAGAGAACATCCACAGAAACACATAGAATCATAACAGCAGCAGTGCCGAAGAGAGTGACAGTGAGATAGGAGCTAGAGACTTCACGGAGGAAAGAGAATGACCCAGTGTCTGTAGAGGACTGCAACAAGTGGAGCTAGTTAGAACATCTGATGGACTGAGTATCAGTGCAGAGGGTTTTAAAGAGAGGAACAAGATAAAATGGTCTCAAAATAGCTGTGAGATGGAAGCAAGACATTAAGATATCTACAACACCTCCAGGACCAGTGGTAGGAATGTATGTCCGAGAAAACATCCGCCACTTGAGAGGACTGGGCAAAACTATAAGCCCCGGAAGAGCTGGGTCTCTCCACTAAAGAAGGTGAAGGGAATGTTTGGAAAAGTGGTTGAGACTATAGGAGATTTTGTTAATGACGGACTGTTCACTCAAGAGGGTAGAGTAAAAGTGTCTGGAGTTGAGGAGAGTGGGGGAAAGGTGTCAAGTTAGAGGAAACACAGAGCTTAGAGGGATGGGGGTCCAGGAGATGAAGGGCCTTAGGCAGTGACCTTGTATGAAAGAGGTAAGAACTGTTTGCAGCAGTTAGGGTTGGAGAGTAGGGCTGGCGGGGGTTGGGGCAGAGAGGAGGTCTTGCTCCAAGGACATAGAGCTCTAAGAACTTGACTTCTGTCCAAGCAGTGTCAAAGCTGGGGAGGAGCAATGTGGTCTGGAGCTGGAGGAGCTCCCCTTTCCTTCTCAGCAGGCTGGGCAGTGCTGGAATCTGAACCCAGGTCTGTCTGAGACCCTAGGCTACACTCTTCACCAAGTGACCTCAGTGCAAACATTCTGTATTTGAGAACAACATGCTTGTTTTCTGTACAGGTTAAAACATATATGTGGTACAGAATTCAAAATCTCCTTATTCAGCCCATTCCCTGATATCTAATTTCTCTCTTGGCAAACAACCCCTGATACCACTTTGAGAATCCTTCTAAAATATTCTGTATATATGCAAACATGCATGCATATACTCTGTGGCTTTTCACAAAGACAGCAGCATCCCTATACACTATTCTGTATCTTATTTTTTCCTTTTACTATTGTAAAGATGATTACATATCACTACACAGAATGCCATCTCACTCCACTTAAAGCTGCTTAGTATTCTTCTGTATGAATGAACCTCAATTTAATTAGCCAGCCCCCTAGGGATGGATATTTAGGTTTCCAGTCTTTCTGTACTTCAAATAATGCTGCAATGAGTGTTATTTCACATCTATTTGATGGAAAATAGACAAACTGCAGGACAAACTTCTAGAAGTAGAATCATTGGATCAAATAGTATGTACTCTCAAGACTTTATCATATATTGTCAAATCACTTGCCATAGAAACACCTTAGAGTTGTGACCAAAAAAAAAAAAAAAAAAAAAAAAAAAAAAAAATAGTGGATGCTTGAGTAAAAGTAACTGGTCTTAAATCTTGACTCTGCCATCTATCACCTGTGTGAGTTTGCATTACTTGTCTAACTTTTCTTCAGTTTCCTCGTCTGTAGTGTGAGGATAATAATAGTGCTTTCTGGATAGAGCCATTATGATGACTAAATTAAGAAATGTAAAGTGTTTAGAAAAGTGCCTGGAAAATATTCATGATACATGATAAATATTCAGTAAGTTTGCCTGTTATTATTACTACCAATTTATACCTTATCAATAACTTACATTGTCTGTTTTCTTACATCATACACATAAATCCAGAGTATTTTTAAACTTTTTGACCTTTGACGAATAAGAAGTGAAAAATTATATCTCACCCTAATTTCAATTTACATTTCTGTCATTGTAAGGGAGGTTGAGAAACTTTGCAAATGTTTAAGGGCTACTTTTCTTTTTTTATGAGTTGTCAGCTCCTATCATTTACCAATCCTTTCTTTGTATTTTCTTTGTCATGTTAATAATAGCAGTGCTTTGTACAGTAAGAAAATTAGCATTATTTGTTATATGAATTACAAATACTTTTCCCAGTGTGTCCTTGCCTTTAATTTTACTTATGGTGTTTTCTCTGTGCTGGAAATTTCCATCCTTTTGTAGCTATTGTTGAATTTATCAATCATTTCCTTTATGGCCTTTGGGTTTTGTGTCGTATTTATCATTCCCCTTTTATTCTCATACTTCTACAGTCTCGATTTCATACTTTTCTTTAATCCTATCTGAAATTTATTTTTATAGAAAGCGTAAAATTGGGATTTGACTTAATTTTTTTCCAGATGGCTATCCACTTATCCCAATATAATTCATTGTATAACTTGCCTTTCTCATAGATTTTAAATGCCATCTTTAGATATACTAAATTTCTGGATGTGGTTGGGTCTCTTTCTGAACTTTCTAGTCTGATATCTATTGATCTATTCATATGTCAGTACCATGTTTTTAAATACTACAGTTTCATAATGTGATTTAATAGGTTGATAAGACTGGTCTCTCCTTCCTTATTACTTTTCTTTTAAAGAATTTTTCACATCTAGTTTTGTTTGATTTTACACATAATCTTTGAAATCAATTTGTCTAGTTTAAAAAAATTCTTCTATTTTACTGGGATTTCATTAAATATAAATTATCTTAAGGAAATATAACACTTCTATGATGCTGGATCTTTCTGTACAGAAATATGGTATGTTTTTCCATATTATTAAGTAAAAAAATTCTTCTATTTTACTGGGATTTCATTAAATATAAATTATCTTAAGGAAATATACCACTTCTATGATGCTGGATCTTTCTGTACAGAAATATGGTATGTTTTTCCATATTATTAAGTCTTCTATGTTCCTCAGTACCATGTCGAACATCTTTCAAATAAATGTTGAACAATTCTAGGTTTTTCATCTTTTCTGTTGCTGCTGTCAATATGTCTCTTCCCTTAATTCGTCTCCTAACTGGCTATTGATTGCATATATCAAAACTACTGATTTCAAACACCAAACACCTAACCATTCCCTTAATTCTTTCATTGGTCATCACAGGTTTTCCCTTTATTCTCTTGGATTTTCCAGGTTAACAATAATTTTATCTGCACATAATGATCATTTCCCCTTTCCTATTGTCATACAAATCTGTTCTTTTTCTCTAATCTACTTGCATTGGTTGGTTATTCCAGAAGAATGTGACTAATAATGCTGATAGAGGACACTCCTATCAGTTCTGAATTTAATGAGAATACTTAAAATGTTTTCCATGAAGGCTTTAAAATGAGATATATACTTATGTTGATAACATATTCATCTGTTCTTATTTTACGAAGAGCTACTTGACATTCATGAGTTAGACATCTGTAGTTTTCCTTTTTTGGACTTGCATTGTCAGATGTTGGTAACAATTTCATGCAAGCTCTATACATAAAATCTGGGAGTTCTCTTTTTCTTTGTATGCTCTGGAGTAGTTTAAATAGTATTGAAGTTTCCTGATCCTAAAAGGTATAGTAGATGTCCCTGGGAAAATACCAGAGTATGATGCTTTATTAAGAGTCCACCCAAAATTTCTGTTTCTTTGGTATTAATTGATCTGTTTAGATTTTCTTCTGGGGTCAGTTTGGCCAGTTTTCCTCCTAGACAATGCATTCATTCATTTCATCCTGCTACTAGGATGCAGGCCAGGTTGCCCCCTGGGTCCCAGACATAGGCCTCCCACCAAGTAGTACTAGCAACAGTATTTCCCCAAATAATCACAATTAATCATCCCTACCAACATAGCGAGTTTGATTTTTTTTTTTTTTTTGTCATTTGTTGGTTCAGTTATATAGTTCAGCGATGTGGCCAGGTTATTCTAAATGTCCAGTTCATTCGAACCACTGTCACGTTCTCATGTGAAAGTGTTCTTCCGTCATACTAAACCCTCTAAGTCAGCAGAGTTCAAAGTCGCAGAGGCAAGAAACCAAACTATTATGAGTGGGTCATTGGATGTGAAGGTAATAGATGACACTTCTACTTCCACTCTTTAGTTCACAGACCCTTGTATTCTGTTTATGAAACTAAAAACTACTTTAATATCACAAGGTTTTGTCTCCCAGCTAGAATACAAGATGATACAATGGGAACATAGTAAGACAAGTAAATCCCATAGTTGTCAGCCAACTGTCTCACTACTTTTGATGCAAATGAGTCCCTTGATCAGAAGCAATATTGCATAGGATGTAAATATATTGAGCAACACCTTTAGTAAGGCCACGAAGGGTAGTGTTGGCAGAAGCATGATGGGCACAGAATGCAGATTCACATGTACAGTAAGCATTCATAGCAGCAAGGATAAGCCACTGACATTCCATGATGGAGTGTATCCAATGTAATAAACCTATCACAGGGTAGTTGGCTGGTTGTCTAGGGAGGATATAGTGCCATATGGTGCTCAAGGTTGATTTGTTCGCAGGTAGAGCACTTGGCAGTGGTGTTAGTATAACCAGCCTTGGTGAGCAGAAGTGCTTGTTGTTAAACCCATATATTTCTCCCATCCCTACACCAATGGTACTTTGTTTATGCACCTATTGTGCAAACCCTGGGGATGGTCTGCAAAGATGCTGATTGACATCTGTAGAATGGA
>NW_007735334.1:1488-4979 GCF_000696425.1 Galeopterus variegatus | reverse complement strand
TATTTACTCTAAATAAATTCTCTTTGGTATGTCTTCATATGCTGTTCTCTGTGAAAGTATACTTTTTACCTCATAATCTTTTTTATCAATCTTCTTCCAAGTTCCTCACAATTTGGCCAAGCTCCTAAGCACCGTCCATGCATTGATGTATATCAATCCCTTGGCCATCACTCCTTGACAATTACTATCAACTATTTGAAGTTCTGCTCACCAGAAAGACTTCCCTTTCCTGTTATCTTTCAGAAACACTTTTGAGTGGGGTGAATGCTTCAGTAGCTCCTTTTTGTTATATCATGCAGAACCAGCTTTAAACTAGGCCCCTTAATTTCCTAGTGTACAGGTCATAGAAAATATCTCAAGAGGCTGCATATATGCGGTGAAGAGAAAAAAAGTAATGCAGCAACAGTTGTAGGACACCAGTATGTTCAATGCTTCAGATTTATCTCCTCTTGCCCTTTAATATTATCTCTATAAAACACCTTTCTACCTGAAACAGCTAGAGCACTTTATGTTTTAGTCAACTGAAATCTGATCAACACATATGTCTAACAGACATCTCAAATTTAACATATTCAAAACTGAAATTTTGATTTTGCTTACCAAACCTGGTCTATCTACCTTGTCTTCCCCATCTCACTAAATGACAACTTCATCTTTCTAGTTGCTCATGTCAGAAATTTTAGCACCTTACTCTGAAAATCGATAATTCAAAATAACTAATTAGGCATTTATCCTCCCTTTTTAAAGTGCACTATAGTTCTGAGTAACCAAATAGCCCCAGTTGCAGAACCAACATCCTTTTATTATAGAAGAATGCTACTAATTTAGAAAAAATGATTGAATTAGAAAATCACCATGTTGCTACCCTTAATTAAATAATTTATTCAGGCAAGTCTAATCAATAAATGTTAAAACCATTAGGTGAAATATTTATCAAGAACTAGATATTCCCCTGGTCCCTAAGTACCACTTAACAAATTTCCTGCTAGTTTTGAAGGGAAACATTACACTAGAGGGATCAGGCTTTTACTTCTTGACTCAGGGAACAATCTCAGCCTCATTAATTGTGGGACAGTCAGTATTACGTGCCACCTGACAAGACAAACTATGAAATACACAGTACCATTTATGTCTTGCCCAAAATGTCCAACATGAATCTGATTAAGCCTTTAGATTGAAAATCCAGTTTATGGGAAATACAGGGAATAGAAGAACAAGTTAAATGATACCACAGAAAAGCAATCAGACAGTGGTTCATCAGTATTGCTCCAAGTGTGGCCTTCAGAATGACAGCTCAGCATAACCTAGCAGCTCATTAGAAAGGGCCACTCCAAAGACATTGAATCAGAATTTCTGGGAGTGAAGACAATCTATGTTTAAATAAGCTTTCCAAGTGACTCTTACGTGTGCTAAAATGTCTACAGGACAATAATCTGGCCTTTTTTATAAAACAATGTCAGAGAGGATAAAACAGATGAGGAGGGGAATGCTGTAATATTATAGTTCAAATGTATTTAAATAAATAAATGATTCTTAATTGCACACTGGTTGGTACAAATTAGCTATGAAAGGCCTTATAAAAAACACCAGAAATTTAATATAGACCAGGTATTAGATGATAATAAACAATTATCCTTCATTCATTTGGTCGGATAATGCTATTCGGTTATCTGTGAAATGTCTGTTTTTAGAAATGCATTCTGAAATACTTCTGGAAGATATACTGTGATGTCTGTAATTTAAAACACGATGAAAAAATAAAATGTTTGAAGCAAATATGGAAAAATGTTAAGACCTGTATAATCAAGGTTATGGAAATATGGATGCCTCTTATAATTTTTAAAATATTTTCTATATGTTTGACATTTTTCATAATAAAGTAAAACTATCTTGGTGTCATCTTTGACTTTTTTTCCTCTTAATATCCTCCATATCCACAATGTCAGTCAATCCAGCCAGCTCTATCTTCAAAAACGATTCCAACGCCTAACCACTTACCACCACCTCTTCTGCTCCTGCCTTGATTTAAATCACCATCTCTTGCCTGGATTATTCCAGTTTCCACTTAGCTGGTCTCCTGCTTTAATCCTTTTATCTATTCATACAGCCTACTCTCCACTTAGCAGCCAGAATATCCATTTTAAAAATGTTATAATCATGTCACTCCTCTGCTTAAAAATCCCAATAGCTCCCCATTTTTCTCAGAATAAAAGTCAAAACCATATAAAGCAAGCAATATGCTTCATGACCCACCCCCAATCACCTCTGTACCTACACTGCCCCCTGCTGACTTCACTCTGAACATGACCTTCTTGCTCAATTCTTTACACTTCCTATTTCCTCTGCTTGAAACATTTTCCCTTAGATATCCATATGGTTCTCTTTCTCCCACTACTTTTAGCTTTCTTCTAAAACTTTACAATCAATGAAGCCTTCCTTGACCACTCTGTATACAATAGAAAATATTTTCCTCCCACTGCCTCGTAGTACGTGCCATCATTTGACATTATAAAAATATATTTGATTTTTTTCAATTCCCTCTCTACCACTAGAATAAAAGCTCCTTGAGTGAGGTCAAGATCTTTGTGATTCTAATCTCTGCTATATTTACTAGTTCCTAGAACCCAGAACAATGGCACACAGTAGATACCCAATAAATATACTTCCCGAATTAATAATCTTTTTAAAAAAATTAAAGAAGAATAAATTATATAACTACAATTCCAATTGCATTAAAGAAAATAAAAACTCAACACTGCAAAACAATTATTTAAGTGAAAATCTTTTCTCTTTACATTGCTGCAATATAAAATAAGTACAAAATTATAACCATTTATATTAGTTTCTAAAATAAAACAAAAAGGCTAAGGCAAATACTTAATAAAGAACCAAAGATCAATCAAAAGTTTTTGTGACAGGCATCTAAATCCTTTAGAAGAAACATTTCGCATGGAAAAGCTAACAACCTTTTATTGCTGCCAAATTAAGCTTAAAAAAAAAAAAAAAGTAATTCAATCCCTAGCTCATATCTACTCCCTAAATATACAAGCCTAAAGTCAATGGAAAAATCATATTTAAGAACTGGTAAAATCTTTCCTAAATTAAATTTCTTAATTAAGTTTATCACAGCATTGAAAATAAATACTGACACTTTTGCTCAGAACTTAAAATAAATCAGTCTGCCTTTCAGAAACAAATCATCAGTTATAATAAAAATCAGACAGAGGACCTGAAAGAAACAGCCTTTGGTCTACATGACACTAGTTTGTTTTCAAAAGCAACCTCAATTGCCTTAGCCTGTGCTTGGGCTGGGAATGTTGCCCCTCAGCCCCAACAGGCACTGTGGTTTCATCATCTCACAAGAGAAAGGAAAATGCAGAGAAGCAGGTGGCTGAGGGGATGGCACCAGGAAGGAAAGATGAAGCCAAGACAAAATTTTCCAGTCGAAACTGCCAAGTGATTTAGTAAACCTATTGAGCATGAAAAGAACT
>NW_007735334.1:0-782 GCF_000696425.1 Galeopterus variegatus | reverse complement strand
TTATGACAACACAAAGCATCAGGTAGCCATGATCTGGCTCTCACCTCATCCAATTATGACAAACTGTTTACTATGAAAGCTACATTGAGACACCTAAATCCCCTAAACTCCTTGGAAAAATAAATTTCAAAGTGGTAATTATTATTTATTCATAATTTTATAATAGCGTAAGCATCCCCCTGATAGATAATCCGAGATTAAAATATAAGCATGATTCAACATTAATATGCAACTGACTTGGTTCTCAATCCTTTGGTAATCTCTCCATTCACACTCTGGAGTATAGACCTTTTTAGCACACCAGTTTGCAATGAACCAGCAATGTAAAACAGAATAGCCAACTGTTCTTCTGTTAGTAACAAATGTGCTAATATGTACTAGTTTAAACTTGATCTATCAGTGAGTCAATGAACCATGAAGGGTGGAGGTTAATCAGGGTGTTCTCCAAACAAAGGCTCATGAGAGCGGCAGGGACGCCACTCCCAGACTCACATCTGTGCTGTTTTGAGTCAGCACGATGGAAATGGCATGGTGTTCATCAAAGTTAAGAGCCCAGAACCTTGTCATAGTCTTGTGTATATTCACGACTCTTTTACATGGAAAAGCCACCAAATTGCTGCAAATATAAAATCCAAACACAGGAAATAAAAAACCTCAGTTAACCACAATTCTCAGGAGCTATTAATATTAAACTATACCCAGTTAATGTGTAACAATGACGGTAAAAGCCTTTCACACATAAGATGTGACAACTTCCCAGTAGAGCTCAGAATTGGAGATAT
>NW_007735333.1:78815-79671 GCF_000696425.1 Galeopterus variegatus | reverse complement strand
TCTGATGAGTTTAGTTAGATCGATGAGCTCGGTCCGATGAGTTTACTTAGGTCGATGAGCTTGGCCTGATGAGTTTACGTAGATCGATGAGCTCCTTCTGATGAGTTTCGTTAGAACGATGAGCTCAGTCTGATGAGTTTAGTTAGATCGATGAGCTCGGTCCGATGAGTTTACTTAGGTCGATGAGCTCGGTCTGATGAGTTTACTTAGATCGATGAGCTTGGTGTGATGAGTTTACTTAGATCAAAGGGCTTGGACTGTTGAGTTTACTTAGATCGAATAGCTTTCTCTGAAGAGTTTACTTAGATCAATGAGCTTGGTCTGATTAGTTTAATTAGATCCATGAGCTCGGTCTGATGAGTTTACTTAGATCGATGTGATTGGTCAGATAAGTTTACGTAGATAGATGTCCTTGGTCTGATGAGTTTACTTTGATCGATGTGCTTGGTCAGATGAGTTTACTTATATCGAACATCTTGGTCTGATGAGTTAAATTAGACCAATGAGCGATGTCTGATGAGTTTACCCAGATCGATCATCTTGGTCTGACGTGTTTTCTTAGATTGATGATCTCGGTCTGATGAGTATACTTAGATGGATGAGCTCGATCTGATGAGTTTATTTAGATCGATGAGCTCGGTCTGAAGAGTTTATTTTGATTGATGAGCTCGGCCTGTTGAGTTTACTTAGATCAATGAGCTTGGTCTGATGAGTTTACTTAGATCGATGAGCTTGGTGTGATGAGTTTACTTAGATCAAAGGGCTTGTTCTGATGAGTTTAGTTAGATGGATTAGCTTTCCCTAATGACTTTACTTAGATCGATGAGCTTGGTCTGATGAGTTTACTTAGATCGAT
>NW_007735333.1:70602-78052 GCF_000696425.1 Galeopterus variegatus | reverse complement strand
GGAGAACGCAGGGTGGGCCGGTCCGGCGTGTTTCAGCGTGTTTCAGGTCGCCTCTGCGCGCGGTTCCTCTGCTGACTCTCCCGGCCTTTGCCGTGTGGGCTCCACACTGTTAGTTTTAATGATATTACTATGTTCCATTGTTTAAGCTATACTTAGCTATATAACTTTTGTCATGTTGCCCATGTCATTGTGTCCTTTTGAAATGATTGAATCAACTAATTCTTCTTGTGAAACTTCCTTGTCTTTACAATAAAAACAGAAGATAACTTTGAATTGGGGCTGTACCCAATGTCTCCTTCTAACAGAGGAGTTGCTGAGGTACAGTCTCTTTGGACTTCTCATTGCATTCATGTTGCTTTGAGTAATCTATCTTGTGTCTCCATTACATATTAGAAGGAATGTAAGCAAACCAGAACCTGACAATGTAAAAAAAAAAAAAAAAAAAATTACACCATTCATCTTTTTCTGAATGTTTATAGAGAGAAGAAAATATACATCTTTGTACACTTTTAAAAATTATTTTTTCTTGATTTGGACAAAGAGAAAGAAACTAAAGAAGTTGCTAATATTTAAAAATCTTTAATGAAAAGATTTGTTGCTTAAAATATCTTTAAAAAAATCAAGAAAACAGTATGTATTAAGGGGTTGAGGTCATTAGTTTTAAATGATAAATTTCAATTATAAACAATAGTTGTTGGCTTCCTTTTATAAAAAGTCTATTATTGCCTCTTACTCTTTGCTAGTTATTCTACAGTTTTGAAGAATCCAGTTTATATTCTGTTCTGTTCTGATTCATAGGACTAAATAGAATGTTTTTTACACTCTAGAAGATTCAGTAGTCTAAATGAACCCTTTCTTTTTTACTTTTTCATTATCATGTTTATTACTCCAAGTCATAGTTTTTCTTTATGCCCCTTACCTGACCTATCACTCCCCAAACCTCCTGCCTCTCTCCCCCCACCCATATCTAGTATCCTTAGGTTTGTTCTCTCCTTCTGAAAGTTATTATTACTTATAATAATAACATATTCTGGTCCCTCCCTCCCTCCCTTCCTTCCTTCCTTCCTTCCTTCCTTCCTTCCTTCCTTCCAGTTATGACTGAGGACATGCAGTATTTGTCCTTCTGTGTCTGACTTATTTCACTTGACATAATTTTCTCCAGGCTCACTCACGTTGCTGCAAATGGCAGAATTTCATTCTTTTTTATGGCAGAGTCATATTCCGTGGTGTACATATACCACATTTTCCTTATCCAGACATCTGTCAATGGACATTTAGGTTGGTTCCATATTTTGGCTTTTGTAAATAGGGCTGTGATGAGCATGAGAGTGCAGATATCCCTTTGATATGGTGATTTCCATTCCTTTGGGCATATACCTAGTAGTGGGATTGCTGGATCATGAGGTAGTTCTATCTGTAGTTGTTTGAGGAACCTCCATACTATGTTCCATAGTAGCTGTGCTAATTTACAGTCCTACCAACAGCATAGAAGAGTTCTCCTTTCCCTGCATCCTCACCAGCATTTGTTATTCTAAGTCTTTTTGATAATGGCCAGTCTAACTAGAGTGAGATGATACCTCAAAGTGGTTTTGATTTGCATTTCCCGGATGATTAGTGATGCTGAGCATTTTTGATGTACCTGTTGGCCATTTGTTTGTCTTCCTTTGAAAAATGTATATTCATCTCCTTTGCCCATTTTTTAATTGGATTATGTGTTTTTTTTGCTGTATAGTTGTTTGAGTTCTATTGTATATTCTGGATATTAATCCCTTGTCAGATGTACAGTTTACAAATATTTTCTCCCATCCCGTAGGTTGTCTTTCTGCTCTGTTGATTGTTTCCTTTGCTGTGTGGAAGCTTTTTAGTTTTATATAATCTCATTTATTTATTTTTTCTTTTGCTGCTTGTCCTTTTGGGGTCTTATTCACAAAGTCTTTTCCCAGTCCTCTTACCTGGAGTGTTTCTCCTATATTTTACGTTAGTAATTTTATGGTTTCAGGTCTTATATTTAAGTCTTTAAATTTTGAGCTGATTTTGGTATATGGTGAGAGGTACAGGTCCAGTTTCATTTTTCTACATATGGATGTTCAATTTTCCCAGCACCATTTATTGAAGAGGCAGTCTTTCCTCAATGTATGTTCTTGCTACCTTTGTCAAAGATCAGTTGGCTGTAAGTACGTGGGTTGGTTTCTGGGTTTTCTATTCTGTTATGTTGATCTAAGTGTCTGTTTTTATACCAGTACCATGTTGCTTTGGTTACAATAGCTTTTGAACATAATTTGAAGTTGGGTAGGGTTATGCCTCTGGCTTTATTTTTTTTTTCCTCAGGTTTGGCTATTTGGGATCTTTTGTAGTTCCACCTGAATATAAGCATTGCTTTTTCTATTTCTGTGAAGAATGCCATTGGTATTTTGATGGGGACTGCATTGAATCTGCAGGTTGCTTTTGGATAGAATTTTCATGATGTTAATTCTTCCAATCCGAGAACATGGTATGTCTTTCTACATTTTTGTGTCCTGTTTAATTTATTTTGGTAGTGTTTTGTAATTCTAATTATAGTGATCCTTCATCTCCTTGGTTAAATTGATTCCTAGGTATTTTATTTTGGGGGAGAGTATCGTAAATGAGCTTGCTTTCTTGATTTCTTTTTCTGCTAGTTCGTTATTGGAGTATAAAAATGCTACTGGTTTTCAGGTGTTGATTTTGTACCCTGCAACATTACTGAAATTGTTAATCAACTCTAAGAGTTTTTTGGCAGAGTCTTTAGGTTTTTCCATATAGATCATATTGTCTGCAAATAGAGACAGTTTGACTTTGTCTTTTCCAATCTGGATGTCTTTATTTCTTTCTCTTGCCTGATTGCTCTGGCTAGTACTGCCAATACTATGTTAAATAGGAGTGGTGAGGTTGGGCATCCTTGTCTTGTTCCTTTCTTAAGGAAAAAGCTTTGAGCTTTTCCCCATTCAGGATGATATTGGCAATTGGTTTGCTGCATATGGCTTTTGTTGCATTGAGATAATTTTCTTCTGTACCTAATTTGCTGATAGTCTTTATCATGAAGCAATGTTGAGTTTTGTCTAATGCTTTTTCTGTATCTATTGAGATAATCATTTGTTTTTTGTCTTTGGTTTGTTGATGTGGTGTATCACACTTATTGACTTGCATATGTTGAACCATCCTTGCATCCCTGGGATGAATCCCACTTGATCATGGTGTACAATTTTTTTGATGTGTTGCCATATTCTGATTACTAATATTTTGTTGAGGATTTCGTCAAGGATATTGGCCTGTAATTTTTTCTTTTTGTTGTATCTTCATATGTTTTTGGTATCAGGGTGATGCTGGCCTCATAGAATGAGTTGAGGAGACTGGTTTTTGTTTCAATTTTTTGGAATAATTTGAACAGAATTGGTATTAATTCATCTTTAAAGGTTTGATAGAATTCAGTAGTGAAGCTATCTCATCCTGGGATTTTCTTTGTTGGAAGATTGCTGATTATTGCTTCAATCTCATTTCTTGTTATTGGTCTATTCAGGTTTTCCATTTCTTCTTAGTTCAGTCTTGGTTGTTTGTATGTGTCTAGTAACATATCCATTTCTTCCAGATTTTCATATTTGTTGGCATACAGTTGTTTAAAATAATCTCTAATGATTCTTTGTAGTTCTATAATATCAGTTGTAATGCTTCCATTTTCATTTCTTATTTTTGTTATTTGGGTCTTTTTTTTTTCTTTTCTTTTTCCTTTCTTTCTTTTTTATTATTTTTATTTTATTATATATATATTTTTTGGTAACCTAGCTAATGGTTTGTCTATTGTATTCATTTTCTCACAAAACATCTTTTGTTTCATTGATCTTTTGTATCATTTCTTTAGTCCTCTATTTTGTTTAGTTCTGCTCTTATCTTAATTATTTCTTTGTGTCTACTACTTAAGGATTGGATTGTTCTTATTTTTCTAGTTCTTTGAGGTGTAGCATTAGGTCTCTTTTTTGAAGTCTTTCTATTCTTTTGATGTAAACATTTATTGCAATAAACTTCCCTCTGAGTACTGCTTTGCAGTATCCCATGGGTTTTGGTAAAATGCATCTTTATTTTCATTAGTTTCAAGAAATTGATTTCCTGTTTAATTTCTTCTTAAACCCATAGGTAATTCAGGAGCCTGTTGTTTAGTTTCTATGGATTTGTTGTTTCTAGAGTTTTGCCTGTTATTGATTTCCAGTTTTAATCCATTGAGGTCTGTAAAGATACTTGGAATGATTTCGATTTTCTAAAAATTTGCTGAGACTTGATTTGTGACCTAACATGTAGTCTGTCCTGGAGAATGTTCCATGTGCTGATGAGAAGAATGTATATTCTTCATTTTTGGATAAAATGTTCTGCAGATGTCTGCATGACTTTACTTAGATCGATGAGCTTGGTCTGATGAGTTTACTTAGATCAATGAGCTTGGTCTGATGAGTTTACGTTGATCGATGGGCTTGGTCTGATGAGGTTACGTTGATCGATGAGCTCGGTCTGATGAGTTTACTTAGATGGATGAGCTCAGTGTGATCTGTTTACTTAGGTCGATGGGCTCGGTCTGATGAGTCTACTTAGATCGATGAGCTTGGTCTGAGGAGTTTACTTAGATTGATGAGCTTGGTGTGATGAGTTTGCTTCAATCAAAGAGATAGGTCTGATGAGTTTACTTAGATCAATTAGCTTTCTCTAATGAGTTCACTTAGATCGATGAGCTCAGTCTGATGAGTTTACTTAGATCGATGATCTCGGTCTGATGAGTTTAGTTTGATAGATGTTCTTGGTCTGATGAGTTTTCTTAGATATATGTTTTTGGTGTGATATGTTTACTTAAATCGATGAGCTTGGTGGGATGAGTTTACTTAGATCGAAGGGCTTTTTATGATGAGTTTACTTGATAAAAACATCTTTTGTTTCATTGATCTTTTGTATCATTTCTTTAGTCCTCTATTTTGTTTAGTTCTGCTCTTATCTTAATTATTTCTTTGTGTCTACTACTTAAGGATTGGATTGTTCTTATTTTTCTAGTTCTTTGAGGTGTAGCATTAGGTCTCTTTTTTGAAGTCTTTCTATTCTTTTGATGTAAACATTTATTGCAATAAACTTCCCTCTGAGTACTGCTTTGCAGTATCCCATGGGTTTTGGTAAAATGCATCTTTATTTTCATTAGTTTCAAGAAATTGATTTCCTGTTTAATTTCTTCTTAAACCCATAGGTAATTCAGGAGCCTGTTGTTTAGTTTCTATGGATTTGTTGTTTCTAGAGTTTTGCCTGTTATTGATTTCCAGTTTTAATCCATTGAGGTCTGTAAAGATACTTGGAATGATTTCGATTTTCTAAAAATTTGCTGAGACTTGATTTGTGACCTAACATGTAGTCTGTCCTGGAGAATGTTCCATGTGCTGATGAGAAGAATGTATATTCTTCATTTTTGGATAAAATGTTCTGCAGATGTCTGCCAGGTCCACTTGGTCTAAGGTATAGTTTAAATTCTGTGTTTCTTTCCTGATTTGTCTGGAAGATCTGTCCAGTGCTGAGAGAGGGGTGTTCAGGTCACCCATCTTGTATTAGGATGTATCTCTTTAGATCTAAGAGTGTTTCCTTTTTATATCTGGGTGCTCCAGTGTTGCGTGCACACATATTTATGGTTGTAATGTGTCTCTCTCTCTGCTCTATGTTCTTCTACCATCTTGCAATGTGAGACTCCTGGGTCACTGTCACCACCACCAGATGGACTTTGGACTTCCTGGCCTCAGAAAGTGTAAGCAATAAGATTGTTTTCCTTTATAAATCACTCATTTCCAGGTATTTTGTTATAAGCAACATAAACATACTAATACATTATGTCTTCTAGCTGGATAGATACTTTTATCATTATATAATGGCCTTCTTTGTCTCTGTTTATGGTTTTTGGTTAAAGTTTTGTTTTTGTTTTTTATTCCCGATATAAGAATAGCTACTC
The DNA here is from genome assembly GCF_000696425.1 of Galeopterus variegatus. Taxonomy (NCBI): domain Eukaryota; kingdom Metazoa; phylum Chordata; class Mammalia; order Dermoptera; family Cynocephalidae; genus Galeopterus; species Galeopterus variegatus. The sequence goes on along the minus strand of NW_007735333.1, from coordinate 72,072 downwards.
CTACTCATTGTTGGTTTCCATTTGCATGGTATTTCTTTTTGCATCCCTTCACTTTTAGTCTGTGTGTGTCTTTATACGTGAGGTGAGTCTCTTGAAGAGAGCCTATAGTTGGGTCTAGCTTTTTAATCCAGTCAGTCTGTGTCTTTTGAGTGGAGAGTTTAATCCATTTTTATTTAGTGTTATTATTGACAGGTATTACTTTACTCCTGTCATTTTATTGCTTTTTAAAAAATGTTTTAAATATCACTTGTTCTTTCTTCCCCTTTTATTTTTTGTCTTCAATGTTAGTTGGATTTTTGAGGTGGCATGATTTATCTTCTTTCTCTTTCTCATTCGCATTTTTGTTTTAATGGTGAGTTTTGCTTTTTCTTCTGTATTTGTGATTTTTTCAAATTCTGGATGTGGGATTCCCTTGAGAAGTTCTTGCAGAGCTGGTCATGTGGTGGTGTACTACAGTTTTTGTTTGTCTGAGAAATACACTATTTCTCCCTTGTTTCTGAAGAATAGCCTTGCTGGATATAGAATTCTTGCCAGCAATTTTTTCTCCTAGTATTTTGAATTTGTCATCCAATTTCTTCTGCCTGTAGAGTTTCTGTTGAGAAGAGTGCTGTTAGTCTGATGGTGGCTCCCTTAAAGTTGACTTGTAGCTTTTCTCTTGCTACTTTTAGAATTTTCTCTTTGTCTTTGAGCTTTGCCAGTTTGACTATAATGTGTCTTGGAGGGGATATTTTTGAACCAGGGAATCTTTGGGCTTCCTGGATCTGAAGGTGTGTGTCTCTCCCTATACCTGGGAAGTTTTCTGTAATTATTTCCTTGAATAGGATTTCAATGCCTTTTCTTTCCTTCTCCCCTTTTGGAATACCTATAATTCCAGTGTTTGTGTGCTTGAGGTTGTCTGCTAGCTCTCTTAGATTTTCTTCATTTTTAAAAATTATTTTTTTTCTTTTTTTCTGTCTGCCTTGGTTATTTCAAAAAGACCATTTTTGGGATCTGTAATTCTTTATTCTGCTTGCTCTAGCCTGCTGCTCAAGCTCTCTGTAGTGCTTTTTATTTCATTGAGTGAATGCTTCAGTTCTGGGAGTTCTGCTACATCCTTTTTTAAGGTACTAATCTCTTTGTAAATTTCTTCCTTCATATCCTGGATATTTTTTCTTGTTTCATTGTGTCCTCTAATTGAGACTTCTCTTATCTCTTTTAGTTTTCTTAAGATCGTTGCTCAGAATTCCATTTCAGACATTTCAAGTTTCTCTGCTCTGTAGGGTTTGGTACTTGAGAATTACCGTTTTCCTTTAATGGTGTCATATCTTATTTATTTGAAGTTCTAGTGTTTTTTCATTTTTGTTTGGTCATCTGATAAAGCACTTGTTGCTTCTATTACTCTGCAGTGGGCTATGAGGAGAAAGACTTCCTCTTCTTCTTCTTCTTCTTCTTTTTTTTTTTGACAGGAAAGGGGATCATCACCCCTGGCTC
>NW_007735333.1:1428-70592 GCF_000696425.1 Galeopterus variegatus | reverse complement strand
GACTGAGGACATGCAGTATTTGTCCTTCTGTGTCTGACTTATTTCACTTGACATAATTTTCTCCAGGCTCACTCACGTTGCTGCAAATGGCAGAATTTCATTCTTTTTTATGGCAGAGTCATATTCCGTGGTGTACATATACCACATTTTCCTTATCCAGACATCTGTCAATGGACATTTAGGTTGGTTCCATATTTTGGCTTTTGTAAATAGGGCTGTGATGAGCATGAGAGTGCAGATATCCCTTTGATATGGTGATTTCCATTCCTTTGGGCATATACCTAGTAGTGGGATTGCTGGATCATGAGGTAGTTCTATCTGTAGTTGTTTGAGGAACCTCCATACTATGTTCCATAGTAGCTGTGCTAATTTACAGTCCTACCAACAGCATAGAAGAGTTCTCCTTTCCCTGCATCCTCACCAGCATTTGTTATTCTAAGTCTTTTTGATAATGGCCAGTCTAACTAGAGTGAGATGATACCTCAAAGTGGTTTTGATTTGCATTTCCCGGATGATTAGTGATGCTGAGCATTTTTGATGTACCTGTTGGCCATTTGTTTGTCTTCCTTTGAAAAATGTATATTCATCTCCTTTGCCCATTTTTTAATTGGATTATGTGTTTTTTTTGCTGTATAGTTGTTTGAGTTCTATTGTATATTCTGGATATTAATCCCTTGTCAGATGTACAGTTTACAAATATTTTCTCCCATCCCGTAGGTTGTCTTTCTGCTCTGTTGATTGTTTCCTTTGCTGTGTGGAAGCTTTTTAGTTTTATATAATCTCATTTATTTATTTTTTCTTTTGCTGCTTGTCCTTTTGGGGTCTTATTCACAAAGTCTTTTCCCAGTCCTCTTACCTGGAGTGTTTCTCCTATATTTTACGTTAGTAATTTTATGGTTTCAGGTCTTATATTTAAGTCTTTAAATTTTGAGCTGATTTTGGTATATGGTGAGAGGTACAGGTCCAGTTTCATTTTTCTACATATGGATGTTCAATTTTCCCAGCACCATTTATTGAAGAGGCAGTCTTTCCTCAATGTATGTTCTTGCTACCTTTGTCAAAGATCAGTTGGCTGTAAGTACGTGGGTTGGTTTCTGGGTTTTCTATTCTGTTATGTTGATCTAAGTGTCTGTTTTTATACCAGTACCATGTTGCTTTGGTTACAATAGCTTTTGAACATAATTTGAAGTTGGGTAGGGTTATGCCTCTGGCTTTATTTTTTTTTTCCTCAGGTTTGGCTATTTGGGATCTTTTGTAGTTCCACCTGAATATAAGCATTGCTTTTTCTATTTCTGTGAAGAATGCCATTGGTATTTTGATGGGGACTGCATTGAATCTGCAGGTTGCTTTTGGATAGAATTTTCATGATGTTAATTCTTCCAATCCGAGAACATGGTATGTCTTTCTACATTTTTGTGTCCTGTTTAATTTATTTTGGTAGTGTTTTGTAATTCTAATTATAGTGATCCTTCATCTCCTTGGTTAAATTGATTCCTAGGTATTTTATTTTGGGGGAGAGTATCGTAAATGAGCTTGCTTTCTTGATTTCTTTTTCTGCTAGTTCGTTATTGGAGTATAAAAATGCTACTGGTTTTCAGGTGTTGATTTTGTACCCTGCAACATTACTGAAATTGTTAATCAACTCTAAGAGTTTTTTGGCAGAGTCTTTAGGTTTTTCCATATAGATCATATTGTCTGCAAATAGAGACAGTTTGACTTTGTCTTTTCCAATCTGGATGTCTTTATTTCTTTCTCTTGCCTGATTGCTCTGGCTAGTACTGCCAATACTATGTTAAATAGGAGTGGTGAGGTTGGGCATCCTTGTCTTGTTCCTTTCTTAAGGAAAAAGCTTTGAGCTTTTCCCCATTCAGGATGATATTGGCAATTGGTTTGCTGCATATGGCTTTTGTTGCATTGAGATAATTTTCTTCTGTACCTAATTTGCTGATAGTCTTTATCATGAAGCAATGTTGAGTTTTGTCTAATGCTTTTTCTGTATCTATTGAGATAATCATTTGTTTTTTGTCTTTGGTTTGTTGATGTGGTGTATCACACTTATTGACTTGCATATGTTGAACCATCCTTGCATCCCTGGGATGAATCCCACTTGATCATGGTGTACAATTTTTTTGATGTGTTGCCATATTCTGATTACTAATATTTTGTTGAGGATTTCGTCAAGGATATTGGCCTGTAATTTTTTCTTTTTGTTGTATCTTCATATGTTTTTGGTATCAGGGTGATGCTGGCCTCATAGAATGAGTTGAGGAGACTGGTTTTTGTTTCAATTTTTTGGAATAATTTGAACAGAATTGGTATTAATTCATCTTTAAAGGTTTGATAGAATTCAGTAGTGAAGCTATCTCATCCTGGGATTTTCTTTGTTGGAAGATTGCTGATTATTGCTTCAATCTCATTTCTTGTTATTGGTCTATTCAGGTTTTCCATTTCTTCTTAGTTCAGTCTTGGTTGTTTGTATGTGTCTAGTAACATATCCATTTCTTCCAGATTTTCATATTTGTTGGCATACAGTTGTTTAAAATAATCTCTAATGATTCTTTGTAGTTCTATAATATCAGTTGTAATGCTTCCATTTTCATTTCTTATTTTTGTTATTTGGGTCTTTTTTTTTCTTTTCTTTTTCCTTTCTTTCTTTTTTATTATTTTTATTTTATTATATATATATTTTTTGGTAACCTAGCTAATGGTTTGTCTATTGTATTCATTTTCTCACAAAACATCTTTTGTTTCATTGATCTTTTGTATCATTTCTTTAGTCCTCTATTTTGTTTAGTTCTGCTCTTATCTTAATTATTTCTTTGTGTCTACTACTTAAGGATTGGATTGTTCTTATTTTTCTAGTTCTTTGAGGTGTAGCATTAGGTCTCTTTTTTGAAGTCTTTCTATTCTTTTGATGTAAACATTTATTGCAATAAACTTCCCTCTGAGTACTGCTTTGCAGTATCCCATGGGTTTTGGTAAAATGCATCTTTATTTTCATTAGTTTCAAGAAATTGATTTCCTGTTTAATTTCTTCTTAAACCCATAGGTAATTCAGGAGCCTGTTGTTTAGTTTCTATGGATTTGTTGTTTCTAGAGTTTTGCCTGTTATTGATTTCCAGTTTTAATCCATTGAGGTCTGTAAAGATACTTGGAATGATTTCGATTTTCTAAAAATTTGCTGAGACTTGATTTGTGACCTAACATGTAGTCTGTCCTGGAGAATGTTCCATGTGCTGATGAGAAGAATGTATATTCTTCATTTTTGGATAAAATGTTCTGCAGATGTCTGCCAGGTCCACTTGGTCTAAGGTATAGTTTAAATTCTGTGTTTCTTTCCTGATTTGTCTGGAAGATCTGTCCAGTGCTGAGAGAGGGGTGTTCAGGTCACCCATCTTGTATTAGGATGTATCTCTTTAGATCTAAGAGTGTTTCCTTTTTATATCTGGGTGCTCCAGTGTTGCGTGCACACATATTTATGGTTGTAATGTGTCTCTCTCTCTGCTCTATGTTCTTCTACCATCTTGCAATGTGAGACTCCTGGGTCACTGTCACCACCACCAGATGGACTTTGGACTTCCTGGCCTCAGAAAGTGTAAGCAATAAGATTGTTTTCCTTTATAAATCACTCATTTCCAGGTATTTTGTTATAAGCAACATAAACATACTAATACATTATGTCTTCTAGCTGGATAGATACTTTTATCATTATATAATGGCCTTCTTTGTCTCTGTTTATGGTTTTTGGTTAAAGTTTTGTTTTTGTTTTTTATTCCCGATATAAGAATAGCTACTCCTACTCATTGTTGGTTTCCATTTGCATGGTATTTCTTTTTGCATCCCTTCACTTTTAGTCTGTGTGTGTCTTTATACGTGAGGTGAGTCTCTTGAAGAGAGCCTATAGTTGGGTCTAGCTTTTTAATCCAGTCAGTCTGTGTCTTTTGAGTGGAGAGTTTAATCCATTTTTATTTAGTGTTATTATTGACAGGTATTACTTTACTCCTGTCATTTTATTGCTTTTTAAAAAATGTTTTAAATATCACTTGTTCTTTCTTCCCCTTTTATTTTTTGTCTTCAATGTTAGTTGGATTTTTGAGGTGGCATGATTTATCTTCTTTCTCTTTCTCATTCGCATTTTTGTTTTAATGGTGAGTTTTGCTTTTTCTTCTGTATTTGTGATTTTTTCAAATTCTGGATGTGGGATTCCCTTGAGAAGTTCTTGCAGAGCTGGTCATGTGGTGGTGTACTACAGTTTTTGTTTGTCTGAGAAATACACTATTTCTCCCTTGTTTCTGAAGAATAGCCTTGCTGGATATAGAATTCTTGCCAGCAATTTTTTCTCCTAGTATTTTGAATTTGTCATCCAATTTCTTCTGCCTGTAGAGTTTCTGTTGAGAAGAGTGCTGTTAGTCTGATGGTGGCTCCCTTAAAGTTGACTTGTAGCTTTTCTCTTGCTACTTTTAGAATTTTCTCTTTGTCTTTGAGCTTTGCCAGTTTGACTATAATGTGTCTTGGAGGGGATATTTTTGAACCAGGGAATCTTTGGGCTTCCTGGATCTGAAGGTGTGTGTCTCTCCCTATACCTGGGAAGTTTTCTGTAATTATTTCCTTGAATAGGATTTCAATGCCTTTTCTTTCCTTCTCCCCTTTTGGAATACCTATAATTCCAGTGTTTGTGTGCTTGAGGTTGTCTGCTAGCTCTCTTAGATTTTCTTCATTTTTAAAAATTATTTTTTTTCTTTTTTTCTGTCTGCCTTGGTTATTTCAAAAAGACCATTTTTGGGATCTGTAATTCTTTATTCTGCTTGCTCTAGCCTGCTGCTCAAGCTCTCTGTAGTGCTTTTTATTTCATTGAGTGAATGCTTCAGTTCTGGGAGTTCTGCTACATCCTTTTTTAAGGTACTAATCTCTTTGTAAATTTCTTCCTTCATATCCTGGATATTTTTTCTTGTTTCATTGTGTCCTCTAATTGAGACTTCTCTTATCTCTTTTAGTTTTCTTAAGATCGTTGCTCAGAATTCCATTTCAGACATTTCAAGTTTCTCTGCTCTGTAGGGTTTGGTACTTGAGAATTACCGTTTTCCTTTAATGGTGTCATATCTTATTTATTTGAAGTTCTAGTGTTTTTTCATTTTTGTTTGGTCATCTGATAAAGCACTTGTTGCTTCTATTACTCTGCAGTGGGCTATGAGGAGAAAGACTTCCTCTTCTTCTTCTTCTTCTTCTTTTTTTTTTTGACAGGAAAGGGGATCATCACCCCTGGCTCGGTGTTGTCTGCACCACACTCAGCCAGTGAGTGCACCAGCCATCCCTATATAGGATCCGAACCTGCAGCCTTGGAGCTACCAGCACCGTACTCTCCTGAGTGAGCCACGGGGCCGGCCCAAGACTTCCTCTTCTATTTGCAGGTTCTTCTGGTGACTCTTCTAGTATCAATGCAGTTGAGTGTGCAGTGGGCTGCCTGTAGGGTGGCTCTGGCTACTAATGTGGTTGTGAGTCATCCTCATGTTGGCAGTAGGTGTGGTGGTGGCTGTGGTAGACCACCTTGGCTCATGCTTGGGAGGTGGGAGGGGTTTCCTTGGGCCTCTGCCTGGGCCCCTGAAGGTGCACAGAGTGCCACTTACATTGGCTCCTGCTTGGGCAGTGGGAGGGCCTTTCCATGGCTTAGGTCTGGGTCACTGGAAGTGCTGGCTGCCAATCACCTTTGCTCCTGCTTGGGTTGTGTGTGGGTTTTTCCAGGGCTTTGGTCTGGGCCCCCATTGGCATGCTGGACATAGTTCACTTTGGTTCTTGTTTGGGCAGTGGGTGGGCCTTTCTGAAACTTGGGTCTGGGCCCCTGTTGGTGTGTGGGACATCATTCACTTTAGACATAAACCTTTTTTAATGCAGCATTTCTTTTCTTTCTTTGTTATTTTTAAAATTTTAGAATGCTTCTTATATGTTTCAATTCTTTATCAGGTAATTTCTTATTGCAAGAAGGCCTGGATACTCTGAACTCTGTCACATTTGAGAATGTTTGCTTTATAATTGAACTGTAACTTTCTGGCTATGGTAATTGGATCACTCTTTGTTTCTTTCAGAGTCTATAGATATTACTCTAATGTACTGGTCATTGAATGATGCATAGAAAACCTCTTGGGGGCAGTCTGTTATCTTTTTTCTTTTAGAAGATTTCCTTTCTCTCCATAAATGCCCCAAATATTCTTTTTTCGTGAACAAATTTTAATAATTAGGATGAATCTTTTTTTTTTTTTACTGACCGGTAACGGGATCGCAACCCTCAGTGTCGCGCCCGTACCGGGGACCGGCAACGGGATCGCAACCCTCAGTGTTGCGCCCACACCGTGCTCAGCCAGTGAGCGGGAACCGGTCTCCACATGGGATCCAAACCCTCAGCGGGAGCGCCGCCGCACTCCCAAGTGGTGCACTCTCCAGTGCGCCACCGGGCCGGCCCAGGATGAATCTTTATGTCACATGTTCTATATAAAATTTTTCTACAACTAGATATGCTTTTTTGAACTGCAGATTAGTCTTGAATTTCAGAGTATTTTGTTTATATTGTATTTCTAAAAAAAAATTTTGACAAATCTGTTATGCTTTCCACTTTGGAGAAATCAATAATGTTTCCATTGAATACGTTTTTGTTCCTTCCACATGATTTTGCTTCTCAAAGCTTTAATCACTTTGTCTTTCTGATGTGTAATCACTCTCGTTATCCCGAGCCTTTGCTCAATGTTAGTAACTTAATTTGCAGATGTCCATGCATTTCTTGCCATTTCAATTACTTTCAGCATTTTCGTAATAATGTGTTTTGGTCCTAAGTGTGTTTTCTTATGTTTGCAATATACCTTTTCTTCTCTTTTTGTTTCATAAACATATTTTTGGATTGTTATTCTGTTGAATACATATCTACTTTGTGGTTTCACAGCACAAAACATTTACAGATAATTTACTTGTTTGTTGTGCTTTTATTTTTCCAGACTAGAATTATTCTCATTCTGTGTTTTGGAAAAGTGTAGATTTTCCTTTCAACATTTTTTAAAATCTTGGCTTTTTTAAAAAAGATCATCTTGCTTATGATATTTCCTTTCACTCTGAATAATGAGTGAATCTTCTTTCCCTTATCACAGAATTACCAACTAGGTTCTTGTCAGCCAGGCCCAGTCTGAGAGTGTGACATTCCCTCCCTCTGCTTTCTTCTCCGTTTTCTAGGGACAGCACCATGGAAGCAGGAGGGGAGCCCCGTCACGGCAGGCTCTGTTGTGGATTGTACCTTGCCTTGTCTTTCAAGTAGCAAATTTTGCTAAATATCCTGAGTTATGCTCCTATCATCTAGTTGAGGGAAAACCATTACTGAGAAAGGACAATATGGACTTTTGATTTTACAACTCAGAAACACTTCTTTCTGTGAGAGAGCAAAACACTGTACATTTATTTCCTCTGCGTCCCCCATAACATTTTTTATTTTACTACCACTTCATCACAATAGGCAGAAGATGGGGATACACATTTATAAATATCTATAAGAATTAGAAAAAAATCTGTTTCTTTCTTTAAAATCTGTGGACTGGTTCTCTGAATGTAAACTATTTCTACAATAAATATCTTGTTAGACAATGGACAAATATTTTCCTATAGAAACTAATTGTTAATAAAAAGAAATAAGAAATTTGGGTGACTACAAGACAGAAAAATATGCATGCATTTAAAATAGGGCAGTTAATAACCTCAGGGTATCAAGGGAACATTTCTCTTAAAAATAACTTTCAATTTTTTGCCAGGATTTAGGAGTTGTTCTTAACTCACTGTTTTGATTTTAATCTGAACCAGTAGTTTTGAACCCTAGCTGCTTGTTAGAAATACCTGGGGAGCTTTAAAAAAGTGATTCTGCTCAGAACTAAACCTAGACCAAATTGGAAGAATTTGTGGGGTGAGGCCCCAGCATCCACAGGTGATTCTGTTGAAGAGTGACTTCTGGGAACCCCCAGTATACACCAGCAATAAAACTTTTGATTTGATTTTTTTTGAAATATACCTTTGAACATTGCTTTGTTCTACCAAAACTAATGTTTTATTAAACACCAGTAACTATCTATCAATATCAACATATGTTGCAAAGAAAATGTAAGCTTTTCTTCTAAGACATATTTGTGAAGCTTTGCAGAATTTCTAAGAAAAGCTACTATGTGACAAAGCTAATAATTTTTTTCACAGGCTAAATATGTTCTGTTGGGCTTTTCCTTTAAAGTTATGTAGTTATCTAATATCATATATTATCCAGAATGTTACAATGGGAATTTATCTCCCACCTCTCCAAAATCAAATCAATGTTATATGAGAATATCACGTGACCTCTCCATGAAGGAAACAGTGAAGCAAGATGTTGTTTCTCGCTCCACCAACACTTTAAAAATATCTAGCAAATCAGACTGTATGAAATAGATTTCATTAATAATGGATGTTTTTCTGGTAGGCTTTTATTTAAAAAAAAAAAAGTAAAAATCTTTACTGTGCTTTAGAGAGTATCTGCCAATGAAATCAGACTGTATGAAATAGATTTCATTAATAATGGATGTTTTTCTGGTAGGCTTTTATTTTAAAAAAAAAAGTAAAAATCTTTACTGTGCTTTAGAGAGTATCTGCCAATACAATACTGCATTGTGCAGTTTTAGTCTGAATACTGTGCACTGAAGTTATTTAAAATTTCAGGAGGTATGCAGGGAACACGTTCTATTAGCTCTTTCTGTTGTATCACTTGGAGCTTCTAGGCTTGGCCCAAAAGATTTACTGATGAACAGGAATGTAGATTTAACTTGTAAGTAATAGAACAAACAATGCCATGGGTAATGTTAGTCAGCTGAAGAGATTATATTTGCTGTTTGGACAAATGGCCAGCACATTTCCTGGTGCACTTCTAAGCATGCCTTTTCCAGATTACCAAATTTACTGGCTTAAGTATTATTAGAACCAGAGCATTCATAAAGCACATAGTTAGGAGTAAACCAATGAAATATCACAGTTTAGTTCTATAAGAGCTCTCAGAATCAAATATTTCAAATTTTTTAAGAGACTGAGACAATTATATTTTGTGAACCCTACATGCCTGCATACCACTATTGAAATGGAAAGTAAAGACATTACTTTGTGACTTTTTCTTTCATGAAATCCTAGATGATTGCAATTATTCTAGTACTGAAATCTCTTATTTAGAAGATTTTTCAGGCTTCTAGCAGTAGTAAGACCATGGGATTTGGATTTGGTACAAGTCTTACCCAGAATTAGATCCTGGATCAGATCTGATTAGATTAGATCAGATACATAGCTCAGATCTGAATAACTTACTTCTTTTGAGCCTCAGTGTATTTGAATTATAATTATAATTTTATAATTCTACTAAATTATGAAGATGAAAATACCTTCCTCACAGGTATATTTTAGCTGTGTTTGAGGTTATATATATATATATATATATACACACACATGCATATATATATATATATATATGAAACTTATTATGTGGCACACAGAAGTTACAGAGGTATAAATAAATGTACAGAAGTACATTAGGTATAAATAAACATAGTATTAACAGTAATAATAATTATAGTAATATTAGCCTCAGAGGTCTCCAGCCCCCTGCAGTAGACTTTAAGTTAATTTTAATCACTTCCAAATTGGTCTATTGGAAAAAAAAGTTTATAGTTAGAAAGACACAATTTTTATTCAAAAATCAGGCATGACTTTGTGATATGTGCACATTCAAACAGGTGTGGTGTTTGAAATTTTGTCTGGTTATACTTCTTGTTGATATATTAGTGTCTTTCTTTCTGCTTTTCACCAGGTCTAGACTTTACATGGTTCGTCCAAAAAATTCTTACCTTAGTAGATCAAGCTTAGAAAGAATACACACCAGTATTTCTAATGTGGCCAACTTTAGGATGAATCAGGCAATCTTTCCAAACCCTTTTGCCACCTGCTATAAAAGGTACTTAGTAGACCCTATGATGGAGATACCACTGTTATGAAGTCCTCAAAAATATCTAAGAAAATAAGCCAATATTGATCTTGTTCTGGAAGAATGCTGAAGTGTGTCTGAACATAAAATCTCATTAAAGCTCCACCAGCTTCCCTTTACTGCTGTTGTTATTTTTACATGTCTTTTGTACAATACTTTACTTTCAGATTAAGTAGCTTCAAGTGTGGAGGAATCGATGCAGTTATCCAAAACTCACTTTTGGTAAATAAAAATTATTTTGTGGCAACAAAGTGAACCTCATTGCCACATTTTTAGTGACTGGCAGGAAGGAATCTTTAATTTATACTAAAACATCAGAAAATCTATAAAATGCAAACTGTACTTAGATTCTTTTTGTCTGTTTGTTTATAAGTGGCAGTTTTTATGTTCTACTAGCTTTTTTTGTTGTTGTTGCTCAATATAGCTTCATTTAATGGCCATGAAGCATATTCAAAAAGTTAAAGACAATAAATTTTGATGATAGGAACCTATTTTAAGAAATCAGGCAAGCCTCTTCCTGTCTGATTTCTTAAAATAGTGAATTATGTTTCAATTAAAAATAAAAAGTAATCAGACAAGCCTAACTTTTTATGCCAAAAATGCTTTTAAAAATCTATTATTATGGGCCGGCCCATGGCGCACTCAGGAGAGTGTGGTGCTGGGAGCGCAGTGACGCTCCTGCTGCGGGTTCGGATCCTATGTAGGACTGGCCTGTGCGCTCACTGGCTGAGCACGGTGTGGGCGACACCACACCAAGGGTTGCGATCCCCTTACTGGTCACGAAAAAGACAAAAAAAAAAAAAACAACCTATTATTATAAGAAAAAAGCAAAGCCCTAAGAGGCTACAGAGGGTTAATTTATTAATTTCTTTTAAGGATATCACTGGAATTATAGCCCTCTTTGCATTTAAGTATTTAATTTTTATAGTTAAAACTATTTAGTTACTTTTTATTTTCATAACACAAGGCAGCCATCATGAAGAACACATCTGCAGGAGAGACCTTCCCTAAAAGTTTCTGAACCCAAAGAAACAGCTTCTCATATGGCATTCATCTAGGGGGAAGCACTGGCTCTTTCTTGAGTTTGGGCTACTGTTAAAAACAAACCAATTAAATAGAAGAAATAAACAAAAGACATTACAGCAATACCTTTCCAGGCATAGCAACATTTGTCTGCACTTTTCTATCAGAAAGCATCACCCTGGAGCTGGCAGAGAGAGGGCAGCTGTGAATATGCTGCACATGCTGTGTTGGGGGTGGGGGGACACTTTGAAGCCCTTAATTCCTGTCTGTGTTGCTACTCTGTAGTTGCACATGCACCAATCACTGTCGTGTGATGAGAGAGGTCAGAAAGTGGCAAGGTAATGATGGTCAGCATTTCTTTCTCTCTAGACTGTCCAGTTCTTGGGTTAGGGATTGCATCTTACATATATCTACATTCACAGAGCCTATCAAAGGGTCTAGTCCATATGAAAACTGAATTTATTAATTTACTTAATAACCAAGTGTAAAATAGGAATGAGAATTTTCTGTTGCAGGTAAAACTTGGCATTTGCTTACAAGTGTGTGTGTGCACACGTGCACAGGCTCACACAGAAGAGAGAGAAAAAGGCTGACCAGAGTCATAGAAAAGAGCAAATCAATACTTGCAGCCTTGCTGTTCTTATTTTGAATCATTCTTTTCTGTAATTTTTTTTAGAAAAATCTGTAAGACCTTATCAGTGAAAAGCAAGTGTGAAAAACATCACTAAGACATTTTTTAAACTATTATTTGATAAAGCAGTAGCCTTCAAAATTGGGTACCTGATCATCTGAGGATACACAAAGACTTTCTAGCAGGTACATGGATGTGCATGTAGATAGCTTTAGAGAAAAAAACACTAATTTCCAGATCCTCAACCTCAATATATGTTCTTTCCTAAAAACAATTTGCCTGGGAACATCTGTGATCTACCAAATCTTTTTTTTTTTTCTTTTTCTTCTGCCTCTCCTTTCAAAACTGCCCTTTTATCACTACATTAAAGAAAAGGGTACATTTCACCCATCCCACCTAATTTGTTCATTTCTACAGGGCAAAACCACATTCAGGCACCAAGGAACTATTCTAGATACATTACTTTTGAGGAGAGGAATGTGAGGGCAAAATAAAGAGAAAGATATTGACTGGGCAGTGCCCTGTTTCATCCATGTAACAAACTAAGAGTGAGGCTTTCTAAAAATCTTATCTAACTTACCTATTTGTCTTACAATTCAGTAGTAAGATTTCTATCATGGAGATTAAAAAAGATTATTTTTAAATATAAATAAAGGCAGACATTTTCATGGAAATTCAGTGTGATTTCAGCTGATAAGACCTGCCTTTGCCATTTAGGTTGAGTGATAGACATTTGTCATAATTTGAAAAGACTAAATCTGAAGCTTCATGGTTTTGACGAAAAATAGACTATAAGTGAGACTATAAATGAGGTTCAAACAATTAAACTGCACTAAATGCAGACTTGAGTTATTGCAAGCTTAGTTAAATAACCAGAGTGAAGCTGCTGGGGAGGATAGAAACCAACAGCACTATATCTGAATCTGTGTGTAGAGCTAGGGCTGGGTCTGGAGCTCACAGACTCCTTAATCCCATTCACAAACCTTTCACATGCAGGTCTATGAGCTAGGTAACTGGCCAAAAGGTCCTTGGAGCCTTGGTTGAGGTAGGAATAGTCTTTACTCAGCCCACACATGTCTAAGAGGCAGTACAAAGAGAAATTCAGAAACTCAACTGCTACTGGCAAAGTCCTTAGAAAAACTGAAACTGAGCAGCTGACAGCAGAGTAAACATGCTTTATTTTTAGATGCAACTCTGCCACCAGCTCTGCTAACCAACTGAAGAACACATAATAGCAGTTGACTAAAAAGATACATTAGTGCATGTGTGCACTAACTCCACCCACACACAACTTGTTTACAAAGAAATGTGCTGCTGACCCCCACCCAGACCTCAGCCTAGAGAGCCTGACTAAACTATCCTATTTCCCTCACACTGTGTTATCAGTGGGTTTTATTGTCTGTTTACAGCAGGAACAAATAAACAAAATGCCAGAATCCTTTATACTGTATAAAATTATGAAAATAATTATGTCAAGTTTAAAATGTAAAGGCATAGAAAGTTTTTCAAAATTTTTTTCAAAATGAAATGAAAAAGTTTGAGTCTCACTACATAGATTTCAGGCTGATTTCCAATTTTATTATTGTATTTGTATGATCATGTTATTGTGAGCATTTATAATTGCATGAAAAGTCATGACTTAAATAAAATATCATCTTGGCTTCTTCTTTCTTTTCCTCCTTATCTTCTAGAATTCAAGCAAAGTAGGGGATAGAGTAGGGAAGTCTACATTTAAATGAGGATCTGTAGGATTCTGATCCAAAATGTTGGGCAGAGCACATGAGTTTGCCTGCTTACTCTTCTGAACCTATTAAAATAATGATCCACAGAAACAAAGCAGAATGCATTTACATCCCCATGAGGCAGTTTGGGCTGCTGTTACAAAGTCACATAGACTGGATGGCTTCTAAACAATGAAATTTATTTCTCACATTTCTGGAGGCTGGAAGTCTGACCAAGATTAGTGAGCCAGCATAGTCAGGTGCTGGCGATTGCCTATGTGCATACAGCCCTCTTCTCATTGCAACCTCACATGGCAGAAAGAGGGCAAGAGAACTCTCTTGGGTCCCCTTTATAAATGTACTAATCCTATTCATGAGGGCTCCAACCTTATGATTTAATTACCTCCCAAAGGCCCCACTTCCTAATACCATCTTATTGGG
The DNA here is from genome assembly GCF_000696425.1 of Galeopterus variegatus. Taxonomy (NCBI): domain Eukaryota; kingdom Metazoa; phylum Chordata; class Mammalia; order Dermoptera; family Cynocephalidae; genus Galeopterus; species Galeopterus variegatus. Next base: position 56,761 of record NW_007735333.1, on the reverse strand, counting down.
GGTTAGGATTTAAACATATAAATTTGGCTGGTGAGGGGACAGAAACACTCAGTTCATTGCACTATATAATAGTGCCCCATTCAGCACCTATTTGTTGCAAATGATTCTTTGAAAACATTTCTCTAATAGCATTGTATAGAGTTGGTAAATCTTGTTTTTTTGGTTTTACGTATTTGCAATTAGCCCCAGTTCTCCTCAAATCCCTCACTCCATCAATATTTTCAAGTTTACTTTATTCCAGCCTTCATTTGTACAATTATTGGTCAACACTTTAGGGCTAGAATAATGTTCTTTATAACACCAAAAGATTTGTACTAATCCTTACTTGCCTACTGATTTTTATCTTCTCTTTTTTTAACATGCCCTTGAAGTGATTATTACTTCCTCAGTAGTACAGGAGAGTTCAGTTGCTGTACGTCCTTGCCAGTATTTGTTGTTCTCATGTTAGTGTTAGCCATTCCAATGAATGCACCATATTGTAGTTCAAATTTGTATTTCTCTGATAAGAAATGATATTGATGATTTTCTCCCTTGCTTGTTGGCCACGTATATGCCTTCTTTTGTAAAGTTTTCATTCATATCTTTTGATTAGTTTATAAATTGAGTTGTTTGACTTTTACTCTTCAATATGTAGAAATTGTTTATATATTCTGTACACATACACAAATCCTTTGCTGTATATTGACAGAAAAAAAAGAGCAGTGTTTTTCCTATGATCTTATTCAGTAATAATCAACAACACAGAAGACAGACTTCTGTGACCACATGTGTGGGCTTCACCCCCAACACAAATCAATCAGTTCTGCAGTAGACACCAGATGAATGTCCTCCAATTCAGTTCAATTCTGGTGCTATCTACCTGGAGATAGCATTAGATCCCACGGGTTGAGGGCTCAGTCCCCGAGACTGCCCCCCACTTCAGATGCCAGTCACAAGCCCAGGCCTCTGGAACATCTGGCTGACCAGCTATCAACTGCAGTTCCCATGACCCCTTCCTCCCTCTGCAGGCTCCATTAATTTTCTTGAGAGGCTCACAGAATTTAGGAAAAACACTTACTTTTACTGGTTTATTGTAAAGGATATTACAAAAGATACAGATGAAGAGATGCATAGGGTGAGGTATGGGGAAGGGGCAAAGAGCTTTTGTGCCCTCCAAGAATTCCCATGTGCTCAGCTGTTCAGAAGATCCCCAAACACTGTGCTCTTGGGTTTTTAGGAAACTGCATTACGTAAGTATGATTGAAGCAGGGACAACCGTGTAGAAATGTGATAGGACAAAAAGTGTGTGATCTAATATTAACAGACTGAGGGAAATCCCATCAAGGCCTGTTTCTTTAGATTCTTCTTGGCCTCTCTGTGCATCGTTTCTTCCTCCTGTGTAGGGGGTGGGACTCCTTATGGAATGGGGATCTTATGACCTAGAGTCAGCTAAGGAAGGTCAAAGAATTTCCTGCCTTGGAGAGAAAAAGGAGCAGGTAAAAGGAAGGCAGGAGAAGATCAGAGAGTGTTACGAACCAGGAACCAGGAACCAAAACCAATATATATTTTAAAATTAATTAATGTTTTATTATTATTATTATTATTATTATTATTACATTCTAAGATATTGTTGTTGAGCAGTTGGGGTGGAAGGAAAGGGAGGAGAATAGGGTGGGAGGAAGAGGAACGGGTGAGAAGGGCATAGTCAAGGCCCGTGGCACCCCCCTCATTCTGGCAGAGTCGCCCAGGGGGCTTCTGGTGGCAGCTCCGTCATGGCTGGGCTGGATGTGGACATTGGTGGGGCATGACTGAGGCCCTCAGCCCTCCCCCACCCCCAGCTTGGGAGCCCAGGGGGCTTCCAGTCCTTCTAGGTTTTATAGGTGTTCTTTGGTAGTGTTAGACCTTTACTGGTTAATATCAAAATGTTGTCTCTGATCTGTGGGGTTTTTTTTTCCTTCTTTCAGTTCTGTGTTGGATTATTAACCACCCCCACCACTTAAACTCTGCACTGGAACTAATTTGTTGTCCTTTGCTTACTTCTAAAATGGGGGAACTTCCTGTGGGAACCAGCACTTGAGCCCTGTGGTTGAGCTAAATTGCTGCTTTGCTGCTGATTCCCTGGGGAAGGCTTTTTGTGCAGCTCAGGTTTTAATTGTTGATCTCGTAAGCACTTCCAGGTCTTGTGAGGTCTGGTACACCTGGGTTGTTTGGAAACTGGTGTGGGCCTGAGTGTTTTCAGCAAACCCTTCAGTTCTGTGTTCCAGACCTGTCTCCACTGAGTGATCCTGTGCTGACCTGGGGGCAGATTGGCTGTCCTTGCTGTGCCCCAATGTTACTTCAGTGGGCCTGTCTCCCCCATCACCCACACTCTAAATACTTCCCATTGGATGTGCCATGTGCTGGTTCCTTGCAATGACTTACCAGCCTCTGAGTGACTCCTTTTTTCAGTTATCTGTGGCCCCTCACTCCTATGTGGGTCTATGGGAACCCTGTTAGTGATTTAGCTGGCCTAGGGGCCACCAAGGCCCTCTTCTCCCCTGCAGCCTCCAAGCAACTTCATACCAAGGGCACAGCTGCAGCCTTTGCCACCTCTTGCTCCATGTGCTTACCAGGGCCAGCCTTGGCATGCTTGGCACTTGAAATGGTCAGAGTGGTCCATTCTTTCTCTCATTGTGGCTTTTCCTGCCTTCATGCACTCTGTAGGTCTCTCCTCCTCTTCCCCTGGGCTCTAGCAGACTTACCTAGGCAGTGGTTGCTTTTTCATTGTTGTAAATTGGTTGATTGAGGGAGAGGGTGACACTGGGGACTGTCTACTCTGCCATCTTGACTGGAAGCCTTCCCCAAACCAATATATTAATATCGTAATATCATATAATAATGATAATTTTTAAATTATCATTAAATAATAATAATTTTTCCCAGTTTATGACATTCATTTGATTAATGGTATCTAGAGAGTCTTTTTGTTTTCATTCAAAATCTTTGCCTAACCTCAAAGTAATATATTGTTCACTAAATTTTCTTTTAACAACTTTGTAGTTAGCTTTTTCTTTAAGTCTGTAACTCAACTCTAATTCTTCCACATGCTGTGAGAAAGAGGCAAATATTAGGTTTTCATATGTTTATCCAGTTTTTCTGGCTTCATTTGTTAAAAAAAAAATTCTCCTTACATTTAATGTTTTTCTAGCACTTTTATTTAAACATTAATTGAAATTATGTGTGAATTTGTTCCTAGATTCTCTATTCTATTATGTTTTCTATTTTTGTCCAATAGTATATCGTACTATTCTAAGTTAATAACAAGTTGATATACTTACTATATACTTATAATAAAATTATAAAAGTTTATAGTAAGTTCTAACATAAGGTGGTGTATATTCTACAGCTATGAATATCTCTTTTAACCCTGTTGTGACTTTTCCAACTCCTTTGCATTTCCATATAAGTATTTAAATAAATTTATCAAAATCATCAAAGGAAGTGCATTGGTATTTTCACTGAGACTGTATAAAATGTGTGGAATAATTTGGAAAAATTGGCACCTTGACAGTATTGAATTTTACAATTTATAAGTATGGTTTATTTCTCCCTTTATTTGGGTCATCTTACCATTCTGTACTTTTTATTGTAGAGATTTTGAGCACAGTTGATTCATTCATAAAAATGTTTTGTTTTGTTTTTGGATTCTACTGTCAATAGATTTTTTAGAAAACTCATTTTTCTAATTTCGGCTGTATTAATCTCTTTTGTTTATCTGTTTTCTGTCTCATTGAATGTTCTCTGATACTAATTATTCTCCTTCTACTTACTTTAGATTTAACCCATTCTGCTTTTTTTCTGGATTTTAAGGGAAAATTTAAATATTTTTTAAAAATATTTTTTAGTTTCAAATATAATTTTTTTAAGTTATAAATTTCTCTCTAAAATTTGATTTAGATATACCAAAAAGAAGTCAGTTTTATATATTTTATCATTACACTTTTTTTCACATATTTGGAAAATTTTATTTAATGTAATATTATATTTTTTGATCTCTTTTATTATGGTAAAATATGTATAACAAAATTAACCATTTTGGGGGAGATAGCGGGTCACGCTATCATTTTATTTATAATATATATATATATATATTTGTTTTTGTAGGGTAGAGCGTGTTGTTTCCATGCACAATGAATCACTTAGGGTAGATTCATTTTTGACCCATGGGCTGTTTAGAATCATGTTATTTTAATATTCCCTAATTTAGAATTTTTCCAATAACTTTATTGTTAAAAAGTCCTAATTTATTTCCATTGTAGTCAGAGACCATAATCTGTGAAATTTCAATCATTATATATACACAGGAAAAAAAAAAACAAAACTTATTTTTGTTGTAGAATGTAGTGTTTTTCTGTGATGTCAGTTAAGTTGGTTGATAGTTTTTAAATATTTTATAAATTTTGTAACATTTCTACCTAGTTATTCTATGAATTACTGTGTGAAAGGTAACAAAAAGGTCTAAATATGATTACAGTTCTGCTGATATCTCCCTATAGTTCTGTCAATTTTTGCTTCATGTATATTCAAGCTGTATTCAGTGAATACACATACTTGATATCCTCCTGTTGAAATTATTGTTTATCATCACAATGTATCTCCGTTTTTTTCTGATAATACTTTTGTCTAAAGCCTTTTTTTGTATTATGTTAATATAAATGCTCCAGCTTTATGTGTCATGTTTGCATTTTTATCATATTATATTTCTTTTATATTTAATCTTTCTGTTTAAACTACCTGTCTTATAAATAGCATATAGACAGTCTCCAATTTATGATGGTTTGGTCAACTTTATGATGAGTTGATTACGATTTTTCAACTTTATGATGAGTTTATCAGGGGATTAAATGCATTTTTGACTTAGAATATTTGGGTTTATGATGGGTTTATCAGAGTGTAACCCCACCATAGGTCGGGGAGCATCTGTACAGTTTTTTTTTTCAATCTTAACTGACAATCTCTCACTATTAAATGGAGTGTTTAACTAATTTACATTTAATATAATTATTTATGTAATGAAATTTAAACCTAGCATCTTACTATTTGCTCTCTAGTTGCCACATCTTTATTTTTCTTCTCCTTCTCTTTCCTTTCATGCCTTCTTTTGGATTAGCTAATACTTTTTTTTCATATGCTAATTTAAATTCCTCTATTGACTTTTTAAAACCTTTTTGTTTAACTTTTTATATAGTTGCTCTAGGGTAGTGATTCTCAACATCACCATGACTGCCTTTTAAGCCTGGGTACTTCTTGTTATAAGGTGCTTTTCCTTTGTATTACAGTATGTTTAGAAGCATCCTCCAGTGGAGGATGACATTTTGGTGACAACCAAAAATGTTTCCAGATATTCCCAAATGTCTTATGAGGAAAGACAATCACAACGTGTTTCGAATTAGTGCTGTAGGGGTAAAAATATTCAATGACAAGTCACCACTATTGATTTAAAGACACTATTGTACTACTTCATGTAATATGTAAGAATCTTACACCAGTAAAATTATTTTATCTCCTCAACATTTGGTACTTTCGGGTATTCATTGGGGGTATTGGAATGTACTTCCCATGGAAAGGGGAACTAATGTACTACAGATATGCTGGTAACAATATTTCTCTATGTTTTAAAATCTGAAAATGTTTTAAATTCACCTTCATTTTTGTATAATCTATCTATATTTATTTGCATTTTATTGGTATTCTATTGTCTTCCCCTTTCCTTTGGTGTGGATGAGAACTCAGTTATTATTTGTATCCTTGGTCCAAACTATTTAATATATCTTGTTTGACTGGCAGTTTTTAGGATTTCTCTTCATTTTTATATGTTAGCATATTGACTATAATGTGCCTGGATGTGTCTTTGTATTCATCCTGCTTAGTAGTTTGCTGAGTTTCTTATATTTTTTACCAACATTGGGAAATTTTTACTCATTATCCTTTCAAAATTTTTTCTCCCCCATTTTCTCTAACCTTTTCTTCTAACAGATCACCAAGAATCTGTTCTTTTTTTTTTTTTTTAAAAAAAACACCTTATTGTCAATGCTCTTTATATTGAATAATTTCTATTGCTTTGTCTTTATATTTATCAGTCTTCTCTTTTGCAGTCTTAATGCTTAATGATTAGTCTAGTTAGTGAATTTTTCATTTCAGGTCTAACAATTTCCTTTTTTTTTTTTTAAATTGTCACTATTTATGTTTAGATTCCCCAACTATTCACTCTTTATTGTTATGTTATCCACAAATCTTTCAACATGTGTTTTATAAGTATTTCAAAGTTCCTATCTGAGAATACCAACACCTTGTTGTCTTGATGACTGAGTACTTTTTTCTTTGATTATGGATCATGTTTTACTAATTCTTTAAATGTCTAGTAATTCTGACTATGTGCTGGGCATTGTGTATAATAATTTTAAGGATTCTACATTATGACATTTTCCATTGAAGAGTATTGATTTTTATTCTACCAGGTTGTTAAATTCCTCCTGAACATTTTGGTCTTAATATGTTTGGTTTTATTCTTGGTTAGAGCAGGTCCAATCTGGTACTGAATTTAGTCCTAGGAAATGGCATTTGTTGTAAGGCATGGTCCTCCCTCCTTAAACATGGCCTTTTTGATGACTCAGATGAATACCAAAGTGCTAATCAATATCTCCTTACTCTGGGTTTGATGAAACCTCAACACATGTCAATGTTGCATGACTCTGGTATTAAATTTCAGCTTTCACCTCAACAGTAGTTGAATTCCGTTAAATCACCTGTGGTCTAACCCTGTATATGCACAGCCACACCATCATCCAAAGACCTATGGTGAATACTCTTACAGAAGTTTTATCCCCCTGTGAGGAACTCTCTTTATTATGATTTATTTACCATGTAGCTTCCCTACAAAGCTCAGGTGCCTCAGTCGTTGGAGACCTGAATATCTCTGTCTTCTGGTCCACAAGATTACTGTGAGCTGTTTAGGCTCCACCTCTCTGTCACAATAGGATAGTGGCACCATGCAAAAAAACTGGAAGAATAACAGAGTTCACTTCACAGATTTCTTTCTCTAGTATCACTGGGATGCATTCCTTATGCCTAAAACATTTTAGCATTCCAGTGCCTACAAACGCTTGCCTCATATTTAAATTAACCGTGCAGTTATCTTCAGCAGGTCAGCTTGTATGGTACTGGAAGGGAAAGTCAAAATTTCTCTATCAATATTTAGCATGATTCTCTTTCTTTGTTTTTTAAGGCATTATTTAAAATACTGTATGAAAATTTTAAGAGCCATTATTGGTAACATCATTCACTCAACTCAACATAAATGGCAGAAAGATAGGCCACATGCAGTAAAAGATGCAAATTGTAGAGGAAGTTCAAATCATAATATTGGAAAACCACATTGCTTGCAGCATTTGCTTTATGTAGACTAAAAATGATTAGGCATGAAAAGATAGTACAGACCACATGACTAGTTTTAGAACTATTGACTGAGTGAACACAACAGCATACAAGACACTGAAAGCCATGTGCAGTCGTGTGTTGCTTAATGACTGGGAACATTCTGAGAATTGCAGCATTAGGTGATTTTCTCATTGTGCAAATATTATAGAGTGTACATATCCAAACCTAGATGGTACATCCTGCTACACACCTCAGTTATGTGATATAGCCTATTGCACTGATCTCCATCCTGTATATGGTTCGTTGTTGACAGAAACAGTTATGTGTAATATAACTGTATATCTATAGTATAATATGATTGCATACACATGCACATAAAAAATATACATATGGAAAAACCCAACCAAAAACATGCATAGTTATAATGATGATGATAATGATGACAGCTAATACTTTTTCAGTGCTATTATGTACCATTTACCTGTATTAACTACATTGATGTCTACCAGAATTCTATGAAATAGATGTTACTGTTATTATCCCCATTCTTGAGATGAGTAAAGCAAGGCATTGAGATGTTTAATAACTTGTTCAAAGTTTCAGAGCTAGAATCACTATGAACTTTTGATTCTTATAAAAATAATTTTTAAAAATTTTCTACTCATATTTTTCAAATTTTATTTCAAGAATTTGTAAACTAATTTCCTGACTCCACTTTTTATTGTTTTTACAATTAGCACCTTGTTAACTGTGGACAGATGTTTCCCAATAGGGGATTTAGCTCCAACCAGGTGTTAATGAAAAGACGCAAGAAAGTTAGGTGAATAAGACACAGGATAATTGCCATGTATCCAAAATAGGGCTGGAAATTAGCTTGTTCTATCAAGGGAGAGATGTATTTTCTTCTAAAATCACTTCCAGTTTTCTGCCACTTTTCAAGAACCTTTTATAATTCTTTGATTTTGGCTCCAGTTTAAACTAAAGTAAAATTTGCTGATCTGATTGATATAAAAGCAGTTTTGATCACTAATTTTGTATCAAAATGAGTGCTTTCTGAACCACCCTGTGAGTATTCATTGCCGTAAGTCTATAGTTAAAAGTTTTTATCAGATAAAAGAATTTTTCATTTATTTGTAGTTTGCTAAGATATTTTATACAATATGTACACAGAATGTTATCAAATGTTTTTCCTGCAATCTTTGGTGTGTTTTTATAACTTTGATCTGTTAACACTGTAAAGTATATTAATAGATTTTTTAAAATGTTGCACAATCTATTAATTCCTCGTTTACCATAATATATATAAATCCAATGCTGGACAAAGTTGGTAATATTTTTCCCCAGTACAGTATTTTTCTTTCATATTCATAAAATTTTCCCCTTATTTTTTCCTAGTATTAGAGTAACGTTAATTTCTTAAAATAAATTCAGTGGCTTTTCAACTTTTTAGTAGTCTGCAATAATTTTATAATTTGAGAAATATCTGTTCTTTGAAAGTCAGTAAAACTTGTGAATGGATATCTAAAGTTGATGTTTAATTGTAAAATTAAAAGTCAATTTAAAATGTATGGTTATTGATGATTTCAGGTTTTCTAATTATTGGTATGCATTTGCTAATTTTTTAATAAATTAGTCATTTTATCTTGCTTTCAAAGGTATTGTTTTAAATGTATATATATTCTTATAAATTTCAGTTTTATCTTTATCTTTAAATAAACTTAATTTTCAGATTTATATATTATTTGAATTTTACATTTACCTTTTGCTCACACTTGCTAAAACTTCATGTACTTTATTAATGTGTTGGTTTTTTGAATAGCTAGATTTAGACTGTATTGATCAACTCTATTATTTTGTTCTTTTTAAAAAATGTCTGCTTAATTAATTCCTTTTTTTCTTGCTACCAGAGAAATTCAAAGAGATGAAAAAAGAAATTCTAGACAGAGATTTAAGATTGAGTTGGTCCACTGATTTATTGGAAAAAAGAAAAATATATATATATCTAAGTCTCAAAGGTGTCATAAGAGCCAGAGGTTCCTCATGGTGACCCATGATAAAGCATCAATAAATTGATTAATGAGGACCAAGATTCATTCTTCATTCAGAAGGCACTGGTATGTCTGGAACAATGGATTTGGCTCTTCGTGTTTGGTCAGGTGTCACTACTGAATGATCAATGCCCACGCCAGAGGGATTTAATACATATTTTTATCACCCCGGCTCACAAGACTGGCACAGTGAAGACTGGAGTATAATAAGACTGTACAATAAATGAAATGATTTTTTTTAAGTTGTTAGAAAAATTTCAGAGTTTAAATATAGTTAAATGTATCTCTTGTAACTTTCACTTAATGGAAGTTAAAGACTAGGCACAGGCTTTTGAACAGGTCTTTGATGTTCTGCCGAGAAATAAACTATTTGAATTTAATTACCATATTGAAAATATTCCTCCAAAGTTGTAATTCCCTGTCATTTCTCCTCCATTTGTCTGAAGTTGCTATTCAGAATTTTAAACAATTCATTTACATAACAATTCTTTTCTTAGCTCAAGACAGTGTGAATATTTTTGTGCAGATTAAAGTGTACTCATACAAAAACTTAAAAAAATTAACAAAAAACAAATCCCCAGAAGCCAAAATCAGTTTATAGATCTAATAAGCTGCAGTGAATTCATCTGTGCAGCAGCTGCTGCAACAGTGTGAAAATGTCATCAGGTAGAAAGCAATTTAAATAGAATGTTCTGTTGTGTATGCGTTTATTACTTTCTTTATCCTGGGGTTGGAATTTAATACTTTACATTCTCCCAAAATTATTACGTTTTCTGGAAAACTTCTAAGATCAGATCGTGCAAAGATCATCATATAAAAATATGGAATATCAAGTACGGGAAGATGTGAGATGATTCACCTTCCCCCTGATGTCCCACTAACCAAATAAGAATTTTTAAAAAGTATAATAAATTTGAAAACAAGAAGCTAACACATTCTACTCCCTTAAGCACTTTAAATTTTCTATTGAAGAAAACATTTCCTCCTGAGTTTCTCTTCAAAAAACTCCATAAAGTTTTTATTAAAATGAGCAGTAACAGAAAAGGCAAGTTTAGTCGATTTTCTATATGGTTTTATAAGACCCTATCCTTATAAAAAACACTGAAGTCCATTAAAAAATCAATAAGACTCAAAAATGTAGTTCAGCAAAACATCCATTAATCAGGCTTTGAAGAATACTGCACGACTAGAAAAAAAAATTATATAAAAGCAAAATGAAAATAGATGCTATTTGAGGATAACTTTAAAATGAATAATAGTTTCATTAATGCAGTTAAAGCACATGAGATTTTGGACTAAATACATGGAACCAAAAAGTTATTGAGCAGATATGTAAGATAACTTCCTCAAGTCATCTTACCTTGCTTAGGCCAGATACTCTTTAGTAGGTAAGTATTTTAGATTCTTCCACTATGACAAACATGATATTAAGAGCCAATATTTACTTTGAATAAACCAAACATTGTTAGTATTAAAACAAAGGATTATATCTTCAGCTGTTGCAATGAACTTTACTTACAGCCCCACATCACACTATTCAAGAGGTAAAAATTGAGAACACTTTCACATCTTTTTGTAAAAAAAAAATAAAAGTTTTGTGGTCTATAGCCTTGCACAAAACTATTAGCAATGATCTGTATTTTGCTTAAAAAATAAATGCTAAGCAGGTAAACTAGTCAGGTAAACTTGCACATTTTACCTCTTTTTTTTTATGTTGGAAAATTTTTAATAAAAAGTAGAATCCTTTGTTAATTGAGTTTTTAAATATTATAATCTTAAAAAATATGAGCATTTAATATAAGCTATGGGCAAAGTGTGAGCATCTTCTTGAAATAAATGAACAATCTTTACCCATGGCTTACTCAGGATTAAATTTTTTTAATTTAGGTTTTAATTTTGAATTTTAAAAGCATATTCCACTAGTAAAATATACTCCTCAATCACCTGCAATGGGACCCAGCCTCACACTTCCCTGTTCCTAGATTGCTTCACCGAATACCTTGACATGAGCATTACTGGATCTATTGATTTTACCTTGAACAAATTAAATGTTTACAAGGTCTTTTTTTTTTTTTTTTGACGCATCTTCCTATTATAACTTCTCTTGAAACTAGGGGAAAATACACAAATAATATCAACACTTAATGTGCAGCTCAGTTACTAAAAGACACAGAGTGAGAAATCAATAGCTTTTCCCCATAGCATCGAATCAATTATTTTGGCTTAAGAGCTGTGAGTCCGGGAAACATGTAATGCACACCCAGACTACTTCCCGTGCTCGGCCTCAGTCATCTTCACATAATGACTCCAAAGAACCAGAAAAAACATATTTTCTTCTCTCTCCTCTTCAACAAGGGTCTTCTCCTGGAAATTCTCTTCTTGGCTAAGAAGGATTTTTTGACTACAAGGTTCTACTCCTATCATCTCTTTCTTTAAGAATATCAAAGTGGATTTTTTGTTGGCTTTAGTGCACCTGAGCAGAACAATCCTGAGGTGCAACCCTCTGACAAATTAAATGGAAAATAATGGACAGTATACTGGTGAGAGAAACATTAGACATTATCAAACTTGATTTCTTGATATATCTACAAAGACATCTAAAATTCAACATTGTTAGTAGGTCTCACAGCTTCTCAGGGCCAAACGGGCTTAAGATGTAGGTGTGATTCCAAATCCCAAGCTTTTTACACAGTGTGATTTTATGAAGAAAGTAAAAGATCAATGAAAACGTGTATTATTAAGTAATATTTTTTTAAAGTCTATCTGTAACAATCAAAGTCTGTGTATTTTTGCTAAACCATTTGTTGAAAGATAAAACTCTTAAAGAATTTGATGACTTGTTGGAAAAGCTATCAACTTTTCTTTACCATTTTAGAATTCTCCATGCCACCAACCATAAATTTTAAGTCACTTTATCTCAATTTTATAGTGCAAGAAGAAATGTCAGAATTCTGAGACTCGTCTAGGTGAAAATTAAAAGCGAAGATAGTGATGCCAAAAGATTTAGGCTGTCAGTGAACCGGCTTCATAAGACAAAAATAACATGTGTTAGAAAACTGCAAACTCCCTGTCCTCACCTTTGTGGCTAACAAAGACCCAATGATTAAATTAAAAAGGAAGAAAATCCCCCACAGAAAGCAAGCATTGTTATCACATCTGCATCCTCAAATAAGTTTTAAAGGCTCTATGATGAAAGATTATAATCCACACCTGTTTAAACGGATGAAAATGTAACTGAACTCAGATTGAAATGAATATTTGTATGTTCTGCACTGTTAGCAGAGCTGTTAGCCTTCTAATGAAATCAATATGGTGATCACAATAAAAAGCTTTTATCATGTTGTGGACTAAATGTTTGTGCCCCCACCCCCATCCCCAAATTCCTTTGCTGAAGCCCTAACACTCAAGGTGATAGTATTTGGAAAAGGAACCTTTGGAAAGTAATTTAGATTAGATGAGGTTATGAGGGTGGGGCACTCATGATGGAATCAGTGTCCTTATAAGAAAAAACACCAAAGAGCTTGCTCTCTCTCTCTACCCCCATGCCCACAAAAAAGTCAGATAAGCACACAATGAGATAGCAGCTGCTTTCAAGCCAAAAGAAGAGGTTTCAGAGTAGAACCTACCTTGCTGGCACCTTGATTCTGGACTTGCCAGTTTTCAAGACTGTGAGAGATACGTTTCTGTTGCTTAAGCCAGCCAGTCTGCAGCATTTTGTGTGGCAGCTCGAGTTGACTCACACATCACAATGTAACTGCCAATATGTAAGGCCTGAGAATTGTGACTGTTCTTGGCTTGCTTTCAGAGGCAGAAAAAATTTTTTTTAAAAGAAACTAGCAAACATGAAAAAGATTTTAGCTATCTGTATTTGTTTTTCTCCTTTTAATTATTTTATTAATCACATACTTACTTTCAGTTACAAGTTACATAACTTTCCTCTCCCTTCTCTTTAATGAGCCCATTGGAAAGATGGTGTCACTTATCTTTTACATTTATCTTCTGCTATTTATATGCATATTCAAAATTCTGACTAAAGTTTAACATAGTGAGCTCTTTGGGGGAAAAATCTCCACTAGGAAGAATATTAACTCCCCAGTTTCAGAGAACAGTTCTAAAATTTTAAATGGAACAGCCATCTATTTCTCCTTACCAGTGTCAGCAGAAGGCAAACTTTGGAAATAATCATTATTAGTCACTCTTTCTTTCTCCTTCCACAATTAAAATATCTAAGTATTTAGAAAAATTAAATAAATTTTAGTAATAAATTTGAGATTTCCGAGTGTCTTTTACAGTAAACTCTTTATGTCTCAAAGCTAACTATTGCATTTATATATTTTTTTTATTATATTATGTCCAAGAAGAAGAATGAAGAATGTAGTCATGTTAATCAGTATATAGAAGAAAGCCATTGATTTCTGCTTGCTTTAAGAAATAAATATATGTGATTAAACATTATTCTCTGTATCAGGAATGTATATAACATTTAAAAAAGTCAAATTAGAGTTGTTAGCCTAATAGAGTTTCATTTTTCTTCATGCATTGAATAGCTCATAGTATACACTGGTTCAGTGTATCAAAAATATAAAAGTGTAGGTATCAGTGATTCTCTAGCCCTTCCTTAGTAAATGCAAAATTGGCTGTTTCAAAATCACAATTTCCTTGAAGGAGGGAAGAGAAAGTGCAGAGGACAAAACGTCAGGTGTCAGCTGAGCTCTTTCTCTTTTGTAGGAGCTTTCAAGAAAATAACAACAATTTCTAATTGCAGTGAATTGACCAGAACTGTGTCTAATAGCCATCCCTTTGTGTGAAGGAAGGCTGAGAAAAATAGCTTTGTGGCTTGAAACTTTGTTGTCCCTTAAAAGGCGAAGTTCTGTCAGTAAAGAAGGATAGATTGGCAGTTGGATGGCAACTAGGAATCTACTAAATTTCTACTAAACTTAAACTCAGTCAACTAGAAGCCAAGTGAGAATGAAGAACAAAAAATTTTCAGGCAGTAAGAATATTTTATGAAGAAAGAAGTTAGTAAAACCTATGGCCAAAAGATAAATATTTAATGGTATAGAAAAATAATTACAGCAAACATAAAATAAAACCCTAGATAAACTCAAAATAAGAGATTTGGGAGGGGACATAAAAGGAAATATAAAAGTATGTTAAGCTCTTTTATATCATAAAGACTATAACATATTTAAAGAAATAAGACATTAACAGTGAAAAATTAAATATATGGGTTCAAAAAATTAGCTTTTTCCACTAGGAGAATAAAATTATATGTAAATAATACATATTGCATATACCTTACAAAATAGTTAATAAAAGAATAAAAATGAGAAAATCACATTTATTTCTCAACAATGGATATTTAAATGAAAAATAAAATAAATGACATATATAAATAAATAGGTAAAACTGGCTAGGAGTTTAAGCTTATGAATTAAAAATATAAGTATTATTAGGTTCAATTTTCCTCTGGAAAAATAAATTTTTAAGGATTTCCATAACTAAAAAAACAAAAACAAAAACAAAAAAACAACACATAAGAAACGGTCATATCTGCCAGAAAACAAAAAGCTAAAGAAACAAATTAGGTAAGTACATATTTTATATGAGGCATAAAAAGAAGTCAAAGAGCACTTAAATGGAAAGAGCACAGAATAATAAAATATGCAATCTACAAAGGAGTAATGGAAAGAGCACAGAATAATAAAATATGCAATCTACAAAGGAGTAAGTCATGAACCTTCATACATTTAACAACACAATGTTGAACCACATAAAGCGTAAGTTGAGAAAAATGCATATATATTGGAGAAAATAGTATTTTAGGTCATAAATAAGTAACGTGCAATATTATAAATCAAATTTGTCTTGGAAATGAGTGCAATTTTGTGTTATTTTGGTTTGTATCAATCAGGTCTTCCTATATTAAAAAAATACATCAAAACTTAATGACTTGGGCCGGCCCGGTGGCGCAATGCTACAGTGCGCTGCTGGGAGTGTGGCGGCGCTCCCGCTGAGGGTTCGGATCCCACATACAGACCGGTTCCCACTCACTGGATGAGCGAGGTGCGGGCGCAACGCCGAGGGTTGCAATCCCGTTGCTGGTCCCCGGTCCGGTACGGACACGACACTGAGGGTTGCGATCCGTTGCCGGACACGAAAAAAGACAAAAAAAAAAAAAAAAAAAAAACTTAATGGCTTAAGAAAAAACTATTTATTTAGCTTTCAAGACTGTGGGTTCTTCCAGGTGGCTCTTCTGCTCGTCTTCCCCTGGGTAACTTGTGCATCTGCGGTCAGGTGCCAATATGTTAGGCAGTCATGCTTCTATGGACTGGCTGACTGTCAGCTTTGGGTAATGGCAGCAACCAAACCATATGCCATTTATTCTCCAACAGGCTAGCTTGGGCTCGTTCATATGATGGTGGAGGGTTTCTAAGAGCTGCAAGACACAGCAAGTCAACTTGACAGCACTTTAGAAGTTTCTGCTTGTGTCACATTTGCTCTCATCCTGTTGTACAGCCCAGAGTGTATTTACTACAGTTATTCTCTCCCATATTACCATTGCATGTTAAGAGAGAATAGCTATAAGAGATACACCTGTTAAAAATGGAGAAGAAGGCACATAATAGTCACAGTTCATACCAATTTTGAAATCCAACCAGCAAGTATTGGCAAATGCCCTTATTCAGGGACAGGAAATAGTCTTCTATTAGGACAATGCTCTGTTTGACTATGTTCTGTTCCCTGAGAGGAGATTATCAGTACAGTGTTCTCTATTGCTCTCTTGGAGTGGCTTCTTCATTCATTCATTGTTTTCTTTGGCTCTTGGCTCTGCCTTTTAGGACCTTAGTTCTTCCCTCGCAGACATTTTTCATATTTCATGAGAAATATCCCATGTTTGCATCTGAGTAGCATCCTCAGCCTGGTTCCTGCCCATACAAGTTTGGGAATTCAGAAATCTGTTTTCATTTTGAACAATCTCTGTAAGTTTTTGTTCAAGTTAGCAGTGTTTTTGCCAATAAAACTCTCTTAAATACTTTGGTGAGGTCTTATGAATATGATATATGTCCTCCTCATGCCCCAAAGGAAGCAGCATTTTTGGGGGGGTTTGTTTTTGTTTTTTTTTAATGAAATAGTTCTCTCTATCCTTAGACCATGCTTAACTGCTGTGGGATAATGACCATAATATCCAGAGAAGCACATTTATCTAGCCAAGAAGGTGTACTAGGCACTGTTTTAACTCAAAGATTTTAACAAAGGGACCTATATTTAATAATTTGTTATATTTAACAAATGAGACCTCAGTTATGTTGTTCAGTAGAGTTCATCTTTACCCTGAGGTCATTTATTATGTAAAGAATCTTTTTATGGCTTAAGAGTCTGGAATTAAAGAACAGGTTTACTTTCTAATAGCACTTTTTGGCTCCTCTACAATCTCTCTAAATTCTGCATACAAATTAGACTGCTTTTTCTTTAGCTCATCTCTCTCCTCTTGTTCCTTATCACAAACAGCTAATACAATCCAACTGACATTTTAAACATATGTCTGGAAATCATCTTCACTACTAGGTGTAGTAGTGTTTTTTTTTTGTTCTTTCTCAACACATGGGTTGCTGTTTTTCCAACCTGCCATAGCAGCTTCATCTCTGCTATTGTAGCCTCCACTATTGGTCACAGCCAGGACTAGGGTTGGTCAAGCAAGGCATTATTGGTGCAAAATTTAAAATAGGCACTGTTTTAGTCCTTTGCTGCTGCTTATAACAAAATACCTGAAACAAGGTAATTTATAAAGAAATGGAATTTATTTCTTACAGTTTCAGAGGATGGGAAATCCAAAGTCCAGGAAATGCATCTGGTGAGGGCCTTCCTGAGGGTGGTGACTTTCCATAGAGATGCAGGATATCACATGGGAAATGGCTTGAGTAAGAGAGAGAGCTAACCTGCTTACTCATGCTCCTTATAAAGCCATCAAAACGACACCCATTATTCCATGAATGGATCAACCCATTCACAGGGTACAGTCCTCACAATCTAATGGCTCTTGAATGCCCACGTTTCAATTATTATAATAGGATTTCCCACCCTCTTAACACTACTACAGTGGGGATTAAGTTCCAATACATGACACTTTTGAGGACACGTTTACCCATAACAGGCACTCACACACAGTGTTGTGCAAGTATTGCCACCATAAACTGTATATCCTAGATGTCTTACTCTTAAGGAGGTACTTTTAGTTTATATGGTATTTTCCAAGTATTCATTATAATTTCCTCACTACTTTTCCAGGCTCCTAAAGGCAGCGAAACATGTTCTAGGTTTTTGTTATAGCAGCACTCTGCCTCCACTCTAAGGATCAATTTCTGTATCAGTTAGTTTCTTTCTGCATAACAAACCATCCCAAAATTTAGTGACTTATGTAACATCCATTTACTTTGCCCATGATTTTGTGGATGTGCAATTTGGGCTGGACTCAGCTGGGCTGAGTCTGTTAGTTTCATCTGAGATCATTCATATGTCTGCAGTCAGCTGTCGATCATCTAAGTGACTCTCCTTTAGAGGAATTTGATGATCAGCTGAGCAGCTGGGTGATTCATCAGGCTTGGAGCAGACTAATCCAAGCTAGACTCACATATCCATCAGCTGGCAAGTGGGCTGTGACTAGCCGGTTGAAGATGGCTCCACTTGGAACAGGGGATCCGCTCCATGTGGTGTTTTATACTACAGATTTATTCATGTGGCAATCATGGAGAAACAAGAGCAGCAAGAGTGGAAACTATAAGATCCCTTTATGCCTAAACTTGGAACTGGCACAATGTCAAAGCAAGTCACAAGTTAGCCTAGACTCAAAGATTGTGAAAATGGATTGCACATCTTAATAAAAGGAACTGCAGAGCAACGTGAGAATTTTGGCAAGCTACAAAGGGTCTAAGAAGAAACTGTTAGACTTAGCCTGTGTTTCCCCAAAATGCAGAACCTAAGTATATTTAGTCCATGCTCTATTGCTAATAACAGAATACCTGAAACTGGGTGATTTAAAAGGAATAAAATTTGTTTCTTACAGTTTTGGAGCCTGGGACGTTCATGGTCCAGGGGCACATTGGTGAGGGCCTTCTTCTTGGTGGGCAGTCTGCAGAGTCCCGTAGCCACCAGAGTATGACATAGGAGGAATGGTATGAACAAGAGCTCTTTCATATGCTCATCTTTTAAACCACCAGTTCTTGTCCATGACAACTTGTTAAACCATTAACCCATTACTCCATGAACGGATTAATCCACTCACGAGGGCACAGCCCTCATGATCCAAAAACCTCTCAAAGGCCCCACCTTCCATATACCATATTTGGATTGGCAACCTCTTAACATTGTTGCAGTGAGGATCAAGTTTCCAACACATGAACTTTAGAGGGACCATTCAACCCAGAGCACTAAGAAAAGGGCTTGCATGAAGATAGTAAATTCTGAAAAGTGTTTATAAGAAATGGCAATGGACATAATTGTATGAGGAAAAAACAGAAAGGTGATCCAAGGGCATATCACCAAACTGATTGTTACTACAGGAAACTGGAACCACCACTTGTTTAAGTTTACAGTGTTGTGTCAATCTGAATTTTCCAGGAGCAATACAAGTAAACTGGAAGGAGATATGAATACCATTCCTCTTGCATCTGTAATTTTTTTACGTGTGGTGCTCATTTCTCTAATATCTCTGGAATTCATACTTGCCTCTGATTTACCATTTGTTGTATTTTGGACTTTTCTATTATAATTGCTCTGACACCCTAGATTGAGGAGACAATGTAAGACCTCTGGCAGTCGTACTTGTCAATTAGGGAAAACACCACAGGGTTAGTCTCTGAATCCACTGAACCTATTGATCAGGCTTCCACGGATCCCATGGCTTCCATAAATCTCCACTTTTACCAGGAACTGTGATAGCATTTTGGGTTCCCTGGTATCAGCATTAACTCATACCCAGTATTCGACAGCTCTTGAAAGGTCTGAGTATTTCCCTTTCCCCAGTGTACTGTCAGACTGAAAATTGGTCACTGGTCATTTTGGGAAAAGATTTCAGTAATAACTGTATTATATATATTAGATACTGTTCTTCTATTTGAAATGTTCTTCCTTAAGGATTCCCTCATCAAATTTAAAGTGATGAGATCTGGGAGTGAGAATTGGATCACATCTGGAGATTGAAGAGGGGATCAAGATTTTTCATTGTAATGGCTGATACCAGCCCTCTGCTTGCCAACTCACTTTTTTTGGTTATAAATAAACCTAAATTGGCTCCTCATCTATTTGTTCCTAAGAATACCTTGGTTTATTAACAACCACGCAGACCACTGCAGGTTAAAGAACCTGGGCTGCAACACTGAGCTTGCTGTCCAGTAGACTAATTATATCAACTTGTCATTGATGTTTAAGTGACTCTGCTTGGCCTCGGCCTTGGCCTCAGTCATCTTGGGCAACTATAACAAAATGTTATAAATTGGGTGACATATAAACAACAGAAATTTATTTCTCACAGTTACGGAGGCTGGGAAGTCCAACATCAAGGTTCCAGCAGATTCAGTGTCTGGTGAGAGCTGTTTCCTGGTTCACAGACTGCAGTCCTTCACTATGCCCTCACATGATGGAAGGTGAGGGAGCTCTGTGGGCTCTCTTTTACAAGGGCACTAATCCCAGTCATGACCTCACTTACCAAAGGCCTACCTCCAAATGCCGTCATATTGGGAAATAGGATTCAACATTTGAACTTTGGGTGAATATAAGCATTCAGTCTATAGCAACCTCCGATATTCTAGATTTCCACTGTCCTCACTGGTGCTAAGGAGCCTTGTTCTATGAGAACATTTCTTACTCTACACCCTGGTCTATAGCACACCACCTCGATTAATCTTCGTAAATATGTGGTTCATTTCTTACTGCCTTATTGTATGGAGTTTTTCTGGCAAACCCCTGGAGTGTGGGGATTCTCTGATCTGAAATAACAAATCCATTATAACATCTCTTCCTCCATGAATCCGAAGATCTTCAACTCTGGGTCAAAGCAATTCTTGTATCTCCACTACAGGCCGTTGACATGTCCAAACTTCAAGGAGTCATACAGGCAGCATATTAAGACTAGCTCCAATAGTTCTTGCCAGGGCTTGAAATTTTGATTCATGGGAGAGTGCTCCCATGTCAAAATAAAGTCTCACTTCTAGCATTTTATGAAGGCCCCCTTATTAGTCAGGGTTCTCCAGAGAGACAGAACCATAGGATATGTATATAATTATATGAGTGGGGCTTTATTAGGGGAATTGGCTCATATGATTTGAAGGCTTGGGGAATCCCACGATAGGCCATCTGCAAACCGGATGCCAGTAGCATGGCTTAGACCAAGTCTGGAAGCCTCAGAAGCAGGGAAGCTGATGGTGTGATTCTCAGTCCAAGGCCAAAGGCCTAAGAGCTAGGACTGCCAGTGGTGTAAGTCCTGGAACTTGAAGGCTGAAGAGTCTCGAGTTGGAATGTCCATGGACGGGGGAGAAAAGTGTATCCCAGCTCCAGCAGAAACAGCGTGAGAGATTCACTTTTTCATTCATTTTTGTTCTCTCCGGGCCTTAGTGGTTTGAATGGTGCCCACCTATACTGAAAGCAGGTCCTTCCCAACCAGTCCACTCAGACTTACATGCTAATCTCTGGAAACACCCTCATAGACACACCCAAAAATATTGCTTTGCCAGGTTTTTATATATTCATTAATCTAATCAAATTGACACCTAAAATTAACCAGTCTAGCCCCTCTAGATCTAGTTCCCACAAGAATCACTCCCGGTTGTATTCCCAGGTTACTAGAATTCCTGCAATGAGATTCAACATTTTTTTTCTCTGAGTTTAACCTATTTATTCCTAGAAAAGAGATTATACTCCTCTTCTCAAGTTGTGCTGTTACTTCTCTCTGGTTATTTTCATTGGGAGACAATGAGGGCTAAGAGGCACCCTCTTTGAAGAAGAAAAGCATCATCTTATGAAAAACTTTCCTGAGTTGAAGTCTATCAGGTTTAGAGGAAACCTCTCTTCTCTAACGGGAGGGAGGGAGTTTTTCTATTGGCCTGGATATGTTCACATATTTGAGATTCTGAAGCTTGTCAATACAAAGGCCCCAAAGAGCATAGGATGTCACTCTTTGTCATCATAGAAGACACGTAGAGGCTGTGCATAAGTCTCCTTCGTGGCTCTTCTACCTTTAAAATTAGACCACGGATCCGATTTTCAGTATAGTCTGCATGGAAGCTCAGGAAATGACCTCATTTAAATCCTCACATGGAAACCTCTTTGCTTTTACAGTGAACCTTGAGGTGATAGTTCATGAAACTGAACCTGTGAGGGTAAAATAAACATACATTAATTTACCCAATGACTCAAACATTTAGTTTCCATCTATTCATTCTTGAGAAGATGCTCAAGAATGTGTTCCAAAAAAATGAGGGAGTGAAATGAAAACAAAGATGCCATGGGATCCTGTAAACAGGAGAATGCACATGGAAGAGAGGGAAAGAGAATTCTTTCAGGTGATGGCCAAGGTGAGTCCCAGAACAAGTCTCTGGAGCAGCCCTAGGGAGGAAGTCCAATTCAAAGGAGAATGGAGAATTCTTTCTGATCAGATTAGATTGATCAGATAGTAATTGTACCAGACAATTGGGGGTATGCATATATAATGGATAATCTTAAAACTCTTTAAACAAAAATTAGAAACTATTGACTCCAGTAAAAAATTGTTACTAGAAAAGAAACTTAATTATCAGGTGATGGAGCTGTGAACAATATTTACATAGTTATAATGCGAATGCTGAACATTTATGAAGGGAAACAATTTGGTATAACTATGTTAGGAGTGTGAGAGAGGTTTATGTGTTTGAATGGACTGGTAAAGACAGTCAAGTTTAAATATTTTTCCATAGAAAAATCAATAGATCATATCTAAAATTACAAATAAAAAAGTAAGTAGAAGAATAATCATTTTACATAGACATATGAATGTAAATACCATAAGTATTAGTAACGATATAAAATATATTTACCTCTGAAAAGCAGGAATCTGATGAGGAGGGTTGAGCAGTGGATTGTTCTTTATCTGCTAATAAGAATTATAAAAATATAATAAGTCGTACAGATTATTATTGTGATAAATTCAAAGTTAAAATAAAAGAAACAAATTAAAGAAAAAGGAAGGGAAAAATACATCTTTGCTTCAGTAAAGAATACATTATGGCTATAATTCCACTGAACATCTGTTCTGTAGTCAACCAACTCTACCAAAATAACTGTCATTTCTTGGTAATGGAATCCATAAAAGTGATAGTGTTGAATAATCAAAAGTGTATCATCTCTGCAAAACAACAGACGGGTTTTAACCTCAACTGTGACATTTATTATCCCTGTGGTCTTGGTTAAATGACATAATCTCTCGAACTTCAGTTTTCTCATTTGTAAAGAAAGGTTACAGAACTGATGTGAGGATTTAACAAAATAATCCATTTAAAACATCCACCACCTTTCTTGACATTTAACAATTACATGAGAAAATATAGATATGTTGACGGTTAAATTTATGTGTCAGCTTGACTGAGGGCTATTCACACCTGCCTCTCAGATCTTTGGCCTCAGATCAAATCACACCACTGGCTTTCCTGGGCTTCCAGCTTGCAGAGAGCAGACCCTGCAACTTCTTAGTGTCCAGGACTGCATAAGCCAATTCCCATTATAAATCATATATATATATATATATATATATATATATCTCCTACTGATTCTGTTTCTCTGGTGAACCCTAACCAATACAGATATAATTTATTATGCCCTAGGAACCAGATTTTAAAATAGCCAAAATAACATATCAATGACATTTCTATGTTTATTTTATTCACTGAATTCTAGTTAATAAAAAAAAAATCACAAAGAAAAATAATTGTACTGAAGTTGTTTCTTTCTGTGATTCCCCAGACATATCAACCATTATGTTAGTCAGTTTGACACTTTTAGCTAAGTAAGACCCATATTTGAGAACATAAGAATAACTGAATATCATAAAAATATGAGAATAACTCATACCTGAGAATAACTGAATAACAAATATAATTATTTTGGATAATCCTTATTAAAATAATGAGAAATCTGGTATTTTACTTCAAGTAATAAAAAATACAGAGTATCTAAAGATTTTCCTAAACAAATTGATGTTTCCTTTGTGTCCCATTGTCACTCTATATGGGTATCATATGTCAGTGTTCAGCAAGTGTCAAGTAGAAATACAGTTGTGGGCTTTGGACTCCTTCAATGCAAGCGAGAGATAAGAAGGAAAAATTCATTCAGAGTCAGTGATCCAACGTAAGTTAGAAGCTAGAAACATAAAAATGCAACTGGGAAATGTAATATATGGAAATTGGTTTGCTTAATGCTACTTTCTGACAGAGAATAATGGTTCCCCTCCATTTATCTATTTGATATCATAAACTGCTTATCTCAGCTGCAGGGCTGATACTGCTTTCTACGAAGCAGATGGTGAATCATGGCTAAATCAAAAACTGCAACTGCTTTAGGTGTAAGGAAGTGAGGTTTGTTTGTCTCCCAATGAAGACACTCCAACAACGCGCATTTGCCTTTCCAGTGATATCTGAGCAAAGCTATTTTAAAATGTGTTAGTCGAGGACAGATTTTCATTATTCCTTTATCAAGCTGTTCTCTATTATGTTCATTCAAAGAGAAAAATGTACCTTGGCTATACAACGTAAATGATTGACCAACTATAATTTACATTTGTCAAATATGCCATTATATAAGCCTCAGGGTATGTTTTTACCAGTCTCTTTTATTGACGGCTGTTCAAAAGAATAGGTCAGGTTTTGGGGAAAACTATTTCTCTTCATTGTTATATATCATCTAAATAATTTTTCCAAATTATAAATATCATCTGGAGAGACACTGTAAAAGTAGGAAGTGTATGAAAAGCAATGGTTTTTGGCTTAGAGAATTTTTTTTAAGTGATTTAAACAAGAAATATATATATCAACTAAAAGAAATCACTGAAAACCAATGAGAAGCAAAATTTTTGATAAGTGATATAAGCAATGTAAATAAATACTGAGGGAATCAATGTGAGGGAATGGCAGCTGCCCGGTGGAATTAGCTAGTTCTTAAAAGCAGATTGTTCAATAGTAGATGGGATGAGCATATTTAAATTTTTTCCATACATTTACTAATAAAGAGAGAAATCACTGAGAATGTGGCTCTGTTAGTGCAAGGAATTTTTTTGAATTTGAATTAGAAGTTCATCACTTACTATTTGTTTGATTGGACTACGTATTTAATATATTATCTGTAAAATGGTAACGATTTAACTCATATTCCAGAGGATTGTCTGCTTACAAAAACATGTAATTTACATAAGAAAAAATAGCATAATATTTTACAGTCATGTTTGCCTTACTTTCCCCACTTTTTTGCCTTTGGAAAGTTGTATCTTCTATGTGCTTAAAAATGTTGTAAAAATATTTTAAATAAGGGACAAGTAACCCCACCTTAGCAAACATTTATACAATGTTAGCCTTCCATTTGTCAATGGCTCTCAAACTAGGGCGGTTCATCCCAGGAGAATTTGGAAATTATTGGGGACAAATTTGGTTATCACAACTGTGGAGGTACTACTTGCATATACTGAGTAGACAACAGCAATACTTCTGAGCATTCAAAATATGCAGGAGAGACCTCCCAAGCAAAGAATTATCCAGCTCAAAAAGTCAAAAGTGCTGAGGTTATGAAATGCTAATCTATGTATGAGAATGGTCCCTCAAGTTTAATAAACTGTTTAAAATAAATGTAGAAATAGCCAATTTTCCTCTCAAAATGAGTTGCCTTATAAATTTTAAGATAGGAGAAGATTAAAATGGCAGAAATGCAGCAGAAAGCATTAAAAAAAGAGATTTTTTTTTTCTGACTGAAAAGTATAGGTTTGCATAACTGATTTATCATATGTGAAACTGTGTACTCTTACCTCAGAAGACAACTGTTTACACATTTTCATGTTAGATCAAAGGGCAAGAGAACCATGCCACCCACCACTCTGAGTCTCATTGTCAATCACCAAACACTGCTGACATTTTTCTACAGTTGTTTTTAGTACCTGTAATCAATCCTCCAAATTTTTAAGATTAATGCCATGGAAAAACTTTAGCGTTAATTTTTTTTTTTCATTCTGACTTTCCATGACTATATTTATCCAAAAAAACTATTTGCTTGTTTCTATTAATACATTAATTCAAAAGAGCAGGCAAGGGAAATAAGCAGAACATCAGACCACAGTACAGAAAATTTCTAAAAATTCAAATCCCAGTAAACAAGAACTGATCACAAGAAAGTTAAGTCATTTTCTCCTTCCAAAAAGCTTAATGTGAAGATTGAAATCTATGAAATATTTCAGCACCTTTAAAGTTTCAAATTGTTTGCATGGAATATAAGGCAGAGATATGTATTCAATACTAAGGAATGAAATGGAATTGGGAGCTCAAAGGTACACTAAAGAGCATTTTCAATGAAACTTGATCATTAATAAATAGAAGACATGGACAATTGCGACTTCAGAATTCAAATACTAGTGGTAATCTTATGTTATCATGATATTTTCTCATAATAATATTGTATTATATTCTCAATAACATGTGTTGTAAGATATGAAAAACCTAGCTAACTAACATTGAATAAAAATAGAATTTTTTCTCCTGTGTTTTGGCTATAACTTCAGAACTTATATTTGAATTGAATAAATAAGCTATCCAGTTATCAGGAGCCTCTCTGTATATATGAAAAGCTATCCTGTTATTAGGAGCCTCTCAGAGTATATAAATGTGTGCATAGTGCAACACTCTTTTTGAACACCTCTTAAAACTGGTCTTTAAATAAAATGAAATTGTGAAGTATTAATGGCATGGAATTCTTGTAATCCTTGCTACAATAAAAATAAAACTTAGGTCTACCCTAAAAGTAGCTATAAACTGGAAGATAAAATGTAACACATGGCAATATGTCATACTGCTCTAGTAAAATATTGCTTTGCTAAATATTGAATGCTATAGGTGTACTGAAAAGAGGGGGAAAAGTCTCCATTAGTTAAACTGAGAAGTAGATATTATTCTTTATATTTCAAATTATGGTCTCCCAAATGAGACCATAGGCAGACAACGACTTTCTCTTCTATCTGGCAAATAACATTTATAGATAATTGGGAGAGATTAGGTCAAATCATACCAGAAATTAGGGATTTTAAATTGAAACATTTCAAAGGAGCAAAAAATACAGCCAAGAGGAGAATCAGGGTAATGTCAAACTTTGTTATATTCAAGTATCTGTGTTTGTGAAAAACACTGGATTTTGTAAAGTTCTGAGAGATTTCTCTGCATGTGAAATTATTTACCCAGACAAAGTATAAATTAAACTTAAAAGCAAAATAAACACTGGCTTAGATATACAAGAACTCAACAATTCAACCCCCAGATATCCTTTTAAGAAAAACAAAAATATTAAAGCATATATTGTAGCAAAAAAGAAAAAAAGAAAAAGAAAGGCAAGCAAAAGTAAAAAGCAAATGTAGAATAAGAGAAATAGAGATAAAAAAATTACTGATGATTGAATTTTCTCAACTTGGAATCAAGAATTAATAATTATTTCACATAAAACACAATAAACATTACCTCATAGCATGATGCAAGGCAAAACAATATAAAACCAACACAAAAATAGACAACAACAGCCAAAAAACCCTTCAAAATCTATTAAATGTGATTTATCCACCCTATAAAAGACATGGGGCTTCCAGATTCTGCCCTGAGATATACAGAGCTGGAAAGAGCTCTGCTTCCCACCTTCCAATGAATATGCAGCGGAACTAACTAAATTATTGACTTGCCTTGAACCTATTAAAGGGCTGAGGTCACCAGCAAACAGCTGGTACCTGTCAGGAGCGGGAGTGCATGCAGGGAAGGAGGCCAGGCAAGACACATCACTCTCCTCGGGTTGATGGAGCCAGACGCAAGGAAGAAGAGTTCAGCTAGAATAACTGGCAAATTGGTAAAGACCTAGTGCATACTGCAGAACCATGTGAAATCGCTCCGAGGTCAAGAGACTGGAGAGTCAACACATTTTTGCAGGCTCTTATTTCACAAACTGCATCAGGTACTCACATAAAAGACTGAAGAAAGATCTAGAAACGGAGGCATCCCTAAGGGAAGAGAAGAAAAGCCATGTGGGAGGGCGAAAAATTCCACAAAGATGCTTCTTCTCTATAGTAGGTGACGAGGGCCACTGCAGGAAAGCACCACAATCTGGGTGGCTTAAGCAACAGAAATCTATTATCTCGATTTTGGAGGCTCGAAGTCCAAGATCAAAGCATCAGCAGGTTTGATTCTTTCTGTTTTATGCCTCTTTTATCCCTTTCACTTTTTCACAAAAACTTTAGAATCTTCTTGTTAGTATACACAGAACACTATTGCAATTGTAATTGGGATAAAATTGGATCCCAACTTATCTTTGTATTCATAAAAGAATCTCTTTCTGGTGGTGGCTGGCAATCTTTGGCATCCCTTAGCCTGTAGACAAATTGCCCCAATCTCTGCCTTCATGTTCACATGGCATTCTCCCTGTGTTGTGTCTGTCTCTGTGTCTAAATTATTTTCTTTTTAAAAGGACAAGTCATACTGAGTTGGGGCCCACCCTGATAACGTCATTTAATTATTATTATTATTATTATTTACCTCTGTAATGATCCTATTTCCAAATGCAGTCACATTCTGAGGTTCTGGAAGTTAATACTCCAACATATGTTTTTTGGGGGACAAAATTCAACCCATAACATTCACTGTCTACACTACAGAACACAAGCCTTTATCTTTGGGAAGGGCAAGAAGAATTGCTGTCCTTAGGGCATTGGGAAAAATTCATTAATCTGGGAAAAGGAGCAGGAGGAAAAAAATCCTATTTCTGGGTGAGGGGAAATATTATGTGCTGAATTCACAACTGTAGCCAAAAGAACTGAGCAGACCACACCTCCTAGACACAGGTATACAGTGCATGCCTAAAACTGAAGGTTAATCAGGGAAAAAATGAACACACCCTTTACCATAAGCTAGCAATCTACAAATAACAAATAACAGCAGAATACTGTTGAAAGAGTGGCAGGAGAGGAACAAAAGCATGTATATAGATGCTCCTTGAGCCATAGCATCAACAGAAGCTCTAAATCTCAGAATCAAACACACATTGCTCTGGCAAACTGCACCCTCCCCCCATCCTAAACACTAGGTACTTCTACAGAAATTTCAAATCTGATGTGCAATGAGGGTAACCACAGCAATGAAAAATATCAAACCCAGTCCAACTCCTAAATATATTAAATGAAATCCCATTCTAAAAGTCTTGCAGAAGGAAAAGCGTACCCATATTCAGATGTGAAAACTAAGTCTCTGCTGTTCCACATACAATGTCTTCCTTTCACAAAAAATTACAAGGCATAAGAAAATCAAATATAATCAGACTGAAGAGACAAAATGTTCATAAGAATATACTCAAATATGATACAGATCTCAGAAGAATCTGACAGAAAATATCAAATAATTATGATTAATAAGTTTAATATTCTATTGCAATATTATTTGATATACAAAGCATCTAAAAATAAATGATATTTCTTTATATTAGCAATGAACAATTAATTTTTTTTTAAAAAAAGCAATACCAGTTACCATAGCTCTAAGGAAAAAAGGAAGGAAGGGAAGAGGAAGGTGTTGTAGCTGAATCGTGTCCCCACCCACTCCAATTCATTCATAGATACCATAACTCCCCATACCACAGAATGTGATTGTATTTGGTGATAGGGTCTTTAAAGAGGTGATTAAATTAAAAAGAGGACTTTAATGTGCACCCTGATCCAATTCTACTTGTCTCCTTATTGGAAGAGGAAATTTGGACGAGAGAGAGACACCAGGCATAAGTGTGCACAGAGGAAAGACCATGTGAGGACACAGCGAGAAGGTGGCCATCTGCAAGTTAAGGGAAAAGGCCTCAGAAGAAACCAAACCTGCCAACATTTTGACCTTGGACATCTAGTCTTCACGACTGTGAGAAAATTAATGTCTATCATTTGAGCCACCTTGTCTGTGGTATTTTATTATGGTAGCCCTAGAAAACAAAACAGAAAAGAAGGAATAAAAGGAGAGAAAAGAAAAAGAAAGAAATGTTTAGATATAAATTTGACTAGTCATCTGTATAATCTATGTACTAATAATGACAAAACACAAGGGAAGAAATCAAAGAATGGCTAAATTAAAGGAGAAAGCTATCATGTCCATGGACTGAAAGGTGTCACCTCTCCCCCATGGTAATGGAGACACAAAGGATTACTCAAAGCCCATTTCTTCTGAGCAGTGAGAAGCTCCAAAGGGGTTAATTTTCCAGGAACCCTCAAGAGAGAGGCATTCCTCCTTGGAAAAATAACACCAGACTGGGTTCTTCTTCCAGTATTTATTTTCCAGGGCAGAAAGTTACAGAAAAGGAACCTGGGTGTTTATAAAAAGAACAGTAAGATAATTGTCATGGCAACACTCATTAATTTGGTAAAAAGTTAAGTTGATCCACCAAAACAAGTTTGTTCTCAGCAAACACTTTCTTTTCCTACAGCAATTTCCTCAGTATATTTACATAACAATCAAGCAATCTTCTCAACATATCAATCAGTAGGTTAACCTGCATCAAGGACATCTGCCCTTTGAGCCAGCAATTTTGCTGTGTTACAATTCTTTGTCTACAACAGAGACTTTAGCCTGGGGAAAGATTCCTGTCTTTTGCAGGCTTAACATTTCTATGTATAATTTTAAAAAGTTAGGCCATACCTGAAATTACAGGGTCTTGGAAGCTAGGCCCTGTGAAATACATTTGCTTTATAAATGTTACTCCACAGAAAGGTATTTTCAAGAGGTAAATTATAACCAATTCGGTGTACAGATTCAATCCAATCAAGTGAATTCAATCCAATTCAATCCCAATCACAATTGAAGTAGTGTTCTATATACATTAACAAGAAGATCCTAAATTTTTTATGAAAAAGCAAAAACAACTAAAATAGCCAATGTAATTTTAAAAAACAAGGACAAAGTTGGAGGAATTCACTATTTAATTTCAAGATTTATACATAAATTAATGGAATAGAATAGAGAATC
Organism: Galeopterus variegatus; assembly: GCF_000696425.1. NCBI lineage: Eukaryota > Metazoa > Chordata > Mammalia > Dermoptera > Cynocephalidae > Galeopterus > Galeopterus variegatus. The sequence goes on along the minus strand of NW_007735333.1, from coordinate 26,070 downwards.
TAGAAACACACACACACAATAATAATAGTCAATTAATTTTTAACAAGTGTGCAAAAGCAATTGAAAGAGAATAGTTTTTTCAACTAATGGTGCTGGAACATTTGAACATTTATATGCAAAAGAAAAATCTGGACACATCACACATACAAAAATTAACTCAAAATATGTTATAGACCTAAATGTAAAACATAAAACTATAAAACTTTTAGGAAAAAACCTAGAAGAAAACTTCCATGACGTTGGCTTAGGCAAAGTATTTTTTTTAATTCTTCAGCAAAAACACAATCTATAAAAGAAAAGAGTTTCCAAATTAGACTTAACGAAAATTAACACTTTTGCTGTATGAAAGACATTGATCAGCACATAAAATAACATTCCATAAACTGAGAGTAAATATTTGAACATCACATATCTGGTGAAAGAATTGTATCCAGGAATTATAAGGAACTCACAAAACTCAACAATGAGAAAATGAAGAACCAAGTTTGAAAATATAGACAGAAGGCCTCAACAGACACTTCACCAAAGGTATGAAGATATACAAAACAGAAAGAAAAAACATGAAAAATGCTTAATTTCTTTAGTCATTTAGAATATATAAATTAAAACCACAAAGACATACTACTACATATCTACTAGGATGTTAAAAAAAAAAGGTAATAAATCAGTGCTGGTGAGAGTTTAAAGCAATTGGAACTCTCACACATTTGTGGTGAGAATGCAAAATGGTAGCCACTTTGAAAATTCTTTGGCAATTTCTTACACCTATGCTTACCTTATGATCCTGCATTTCGCTCTGGGTTTTTACCCAAGAAAAATAAAAATTTATGTTTACACAAAACCCAGCATGTCATCATCTATAGTCTTTATGCATAATTGCCAAAACCACCTAAGTCTTTTCCCTGGCAAATGGATAAACAACCTTTGAGGGAACTTCCAAAAGCTCATGGAAAGATTTGTATTATCTTGTAATTCTATTTTTCCACCAACTTTTTGAAGTACTCTCGTATGATACATCAATACAATGGAATAATACTATAACAAAGAAAAACAAAGTATTGATTTACACAATAATTTGAATGGACCTTAAATGCATTTTGCTAAGAAAAAAAAAATTAAAAGGCTCCATGTTGTGTCACTAGATTTATATGTCACTGGAAAAGGCAAAAAACTGTAGGGAGGAAAATAGAACAGTGATCACCAGAGATCGGAGGTGAGGGAAAGTTTGCCTATAAAGGGGAACATGAGGGAATGTTTGGGGTGACAGAAACGTTCTGTGTTGAACTGTGGTAGCGGGTACATAACTTTATGCAATTGTCAAAATCCAAAGACCCATACACCACAAAAAGTGGGTTTTGCTATAATACTAATTTTTTTAAAAAAATAAGATACAGGAGAAGCTGGAACGTAGAACTTGATCAGTGAATCTAACTGACAAATGAAATTACTTAACCAAATGACATGTATGAAGAGGAAAACCTAATCTTTGGAAAACAGTGCTTTGGCAGTGTATTGCATGAGTGCAGACACAAAGAACTGTACCCAAATAACATGTTCTAATTACAAAATTTGTTTCTTACAAGAGTAAAAGTCAGACATTCTGTAACTATATTATTTCGATATTAGATTTGAACAAATAAGTTAATATACAGAATAGGAGCCAGGCATTTCACCATCAGAAACTTTTTAAAGTTACAAATAAGGAAACAAAGAGGGCTAGAATGAATCCTGTGGTGTTAGTTGTAGCTGAAGTATCAATACAGAGTCATGTAAATTGATACAAAAATAAGTAGATTTAGGTATGTATTTTCGTGGCTATGTGTATGTCGGTATGGACCTTCACTCTCTCCACAAGAAGCAGTGACACTCCATTAGCAGTGAGTGCACCAAGAGCCCATGACATCGGTTTCTGAGTACGATTTCCACTAGTAGGAGACAATGTTCTTTGTGGGGTAGTTGGTTCCAAGGATCAAGTGTGAATAATACAAGATAAACCTATAACATCTTCTGATCTTCTGATGCCAAAAGTAAGAAGGTACTTGAATAAAAGTGTAAGGGCATATTTTAAAGGCTCAGGAGCCAATGGAACAGAGTCCCCAATGCACAAAGTTTTAAAAATCTGAGCAAAGAGATAAATAACCATAGTGTTGGGTAGTTATAAAACATAAAACAAAATAAACATATATGAGTCCTACTGATATAATAACCGAGTAAATAAATAAAATAGGGAAGTAACAACAATTCTTCCTTAGAGAAAAAGTACAATTAATAAATGTAGAAGAAATTAAAGAAATGGAAAAATCACCATTACATCATGACAATAATTATGCTAAAGGCAAGACATTAACAAATGCTGAAATTAGTGGGAGAAAGATAAAAATGGGGTATTTTAGTCTCAAGTATCCTCTGCCAAATATTTAGTAATTACAAAGATAAGAATAGAAAAAATTATTGTGGAGAGTCCTGGCCTATCCTACCTGCTATAGTTGGAACATTTGTGTCTCCTCCAAAATACATGTTGGAAATTAAACCTCAGTGTGATAACATTAAGAGGTGGGGCTTTTAGAAAGTGATTAAGTCACCTCCTGAAATGGAGTTTAGGTTAATGACCTTGTATGTGTTATATGAGAATGGGGTTAGTGACCTTATAAAAGAGGTGGAGGGAACTAGCTGGGCCTCTTTCATCTTTCTGTCCCTTACACCATGTGAGGACTCAGTGTTCATCTCCTCCAGAGGATGCAGCAACAAGGTTCCAGCTTGGAAGCCCAGAGCAGCCCTCACCAGACACTGAACCTGCCAACACCTTGATCTTGGACTATAGAGCTTCCAGAATTGTGAGAAATAAATTTCTGTTGTTTATAAATTACCCAGTGTCAGGTATTTTATTATATAGCAGCACAAATGGACTAACATACTACCTTGTCCAGGTGATCGGCACCATGAGTAATAGATACTATCTCCAGTAACTTCTGATATGATGCATGTAACCCTCTTTGGATTATTCGCAGTAGTTCATCACCCCAATCTAATCTTGAGAAAAATAGGAGGCACACCCAAATTGAGACATTTTCCAAAGCAACTGACCAGTAGTCTTCGATAATACCAAGGTCTGTAAAGATGTGAACAGAGTGAGAAACTGTCTCAGACTGGAGGAAACTAAGGAGATGTGACAACTAAAAGCAACGTGAGATACTAAACTGGATCTTGGAAATGATAGAAGACATTGATAGAAGAAACTGATAAAATCCAAATAAGTTCTGAGATTTAGTTTCTATATTGCACCAAGGTTAATTTCATAGTTTTAATAAATAGTCTATAGTTATAAAAAAAGACACTGGCAAAAGGAAAATCTGGCTAAGGATATATGGAAACTCCCAGCAGTATTTTTGCAACTTTATAAGATTACAAAAACTCAAAATTAAAACAGAAAAAACGAAAAACAACAACAACAAAAAGCAACTAGGTATAGGCTTTTCCTTTTCCTATTCCCTTCTTTTCTCTTCTTTTGGGGGTAACTGCATGGCTAGAAGCCAAGGAGTCAGCTGAGCCTAAGGGGTAGGTGAGGCAAAGGAGACAGCCGCAGGGATCAGCCCAGAGGGTGGTGGAGTCATTGAGGCCGGCACTTGCCAGCTTCCTGCAGCCTCTAGAAAAGCCTGACTGTCCTTTACATTGAGAAGCTTTTTTGATTTGAGTTCCCTGACAAGTTTGGGACATCTGCTAGTATACACCTACCACTGAAAAATTCTAAACCTAAGCCTCAAACAGAGACTCACAGAAGGCAGCAACCTGAGGGTTTGCAGTCCTCTTCCTCTGCCAGAAAATGAGGAAAATGTGTGGGAACCTCTGATTACTCATCCCCACTCTCTAGAACTTTCCTTTTAAACCTGGACTTTTAGCTTTCATTTTATGCTAAGATGATTGAGTTCTATATCCTCATTTATCACTAACAACTACAATATGTTGGTAAAATGGAAGTTTAAACTGAGACTCCAAAAATATTACGAGACACATAAGTGAATTATGAGACAGGCAACCCACAAGGCTAGCAGGAAATAGAAAGACAACTCTTAAACTCTTACACACACTGAGTTAGCAAATATTTCAAAAGAATTGAAATTAGTATTTACAGAAAGAATTTTTGAAGGAGTGGTGGTTGGTATGAAAGAGGATTGCGAGCCAGGTGAGAGGCACTTAATGGGGTCCTCTGGGCCGACCTGATAGGTGTCCATGCAGTGGACGGACAGAGTGGACTAGGCCTTGCTACAAGAGATTTGGGACGAGTGTTCCTCATGGACCAGAAGTAACTATGAGAAAGTGTGAGGAAGAGCCACTGTGGAGTCATCTTAGGTCTGGAAGAGCCACCTAGAGTTGAAGAGTCATCAGTACAGAAAAGTTGAAGGTATTACTAGATCCCTAGGGGCTGCCGAATGTGCAAGAGACCAGCCAGAGGAGATGCTTTGGTCTGAGTCAAAGGAGCTGCAGGTGAAAGATACCAGGGAAGAAAGATCTCTGTAGAACACGCCTATGAGAGGCAGTTCTAGCCTCCAGCCAGTCCTGGAGCGTGTGATGCCTTCTCTAACACTTTCCTAACCCCTCTCCCTTCATGTTCTCCAAACTCTATCACCTAAGCCAGGGATTTAAAACCACAGTTAGCAAGCTGGGGAACATGAGCAAGAAGTGATAGACAGATGGAGTGATAGACAGATGGGGTGATAGACAGATGGAGTGATAGACAGATGGGGTGATAGACAGATGGAGTGATAGACAGATGGGGTGATAGACAGATGGAGTGATAGACAGATGGGGTGATAGACAGATGGAGTGATAGACAGATGGGGTGATAGACAGATGGAGTGATAGACAGATGGGGTGATAGACAGATGGAGTGATAGACAGATGGGGTGATAGACAGATGGAGTGATAGACAGATGGGGTGATAGACAGATGGAGTGATAGACAGATGGGGTGATAGACAGATGGAGTGATAGACAGATGGGGTGATAGACAGATGGAGTGATAGACAGATGGGGTGATAGACAGATGGAGTGATAGACAGATGGGGTGATAGACAGATGGAGTGATAGACAGATGGGGTGATAGACAGATGGAGTGATAGACAGATGGGGTGATAGACAGATGGAGTGATAGACAGATGGGGTGATAGACAGATGGAGTGATAGACAGATGGGGTGATAGACAGATGGAGTGATAGACAGATGGGGTGATAGACAGATGGAGTGATAGACAGATGGAGTGATAGACAGATGGAGTGATAGACAGATGGAGTGATAGACAGATGGGTTGATAGACAGATGGAGTGATAGACAGATGGGTTGGTAGATAGATGGAGTGATAGACAGATGGAGTGATAGACAGATGGAGTGATAGACAGATGGAGTGATAGACAGATGGAGTGATAGACAGATGGAGTGATAGACAGATGGAGTGATAGACAGATGGAGTGATAGATAGACAGATGGGTTGTAGACAGATGGGTTGGTAGACAGATGGGTTGGTAGACAGATGGGTTGGTAGACAGATGGGTTGGTAGACAGATGGGTTGGTAGACAGATGGGTTGGTAGACAGATGGAGTGATAGACAGATGGGTTGGTAGACAGATGGAGTGATAGACAGATGGGGTGATAGACAGGTGGAGTGATAGATAGATGAAGGGAATAAGACAATTTTAAACCAAGAGTTTTGCCTACTGTATGGGCCTGGACATTTTAACTACTGGTGGGAGAACCTCTGAAAATGAGCAGAAGAGAGAAATGGGTTTGCTCTAATTTTGAATCAAGGGCAGAGAAAAACTTCCTCACTGAATTAGTTTAATAGGTCAGTGGAGATAAAAGTGAAGATGTTTTATTGTTTATCCTGTTAGGTGAGCTTGTTTAAAAAATCAGTTATTTAGTGATTTAGTATTTGTATTGATACACATATTATCTATGTCCTCTAAATGAAGAAAAATAAATAATAGCCATTGCTTATAATAGAAAATGAAACACAAAAATCTAAATAAATTTTATAGAAAATAGTACTTAAAATATGGTAGATGCCAAAGTTGATACCAGTGAAAATTAAATTTAATTTAAAATTCCCCTACAACTGGCCAGACACTGGGTTAGAAGTTAGAAATATAAGAATAAAATATAATACGCATAATGAAGTTGAAGACATTGCTTATTAAGTGAGCATACTACCTTCAGAAATACCGAGAAGGAAACAAGGAATTCCTCGGAAAGGAGACCTGCATCTTCTTAGGAAAGATTACTTTGGTTTTCTTGTTTGTACCCCTTGGGCAGGTTATAAGGAGAGAGATTCTACTAAGTAAAGAAAAAAGAGAAGGGAATTCCAGGCCAAGGTAGAAGTTCTATAAGGATGCAACATACGAAAGGTGTTTGGGGAATGAAAAATAATTCAGTGAGCTAGGGCTTGGGAAAGCAAGCAGAAAAGACTGATCTTCAAAAAGTGAGCAATTTGAAAAAAATCCCACAGACAGCGGGGATTAAATATTTAATCTATTTCAGAAGGCAATTGAGCACTAAAGGCATATTCGTAGACAGATTAGGGTGGAAACAGAGACTGAATGCCAGTCAAGGTTAATACACAGTCATATTTTTCAAGACGATAAAGTCATGAAGAAAAACAAAGTTTTTGCAGATGGAGAATGGAATGTAGACTTGAGGTTGAGGATAAAGGTCATCAGCTAGTAAAATAAGCATTGGTTATTACCAATGCAATAAAACAGCTGTCACTAGCCAGGACACTGTGAATACAAAACAGGGAGAATAAAAGGCAGAATTGGGGGATATAACAGCATGCAAATCACTGGCAGAAAAGGTAAAGACAGGTAGAAAAAGATTAAGAAAGGGAGCTCAAAAAAGCAGTCAGCACAAGCAAAACGTGAGAACGTCCAGAAGGTCAGATTCAGCTGAAAGATTAGCAAAGACAGAACAGGTAAATGGACTTGGAAATTCAAAGCTCACATATAATATTAAAGGAAACATTTTCAGGGGCTTAGTTTACTCAGTGAAAATAGTGGAACTCTAATATTCCTTCCAGCAATAATAATTCTTTTATCTTGAATTTAAGTTCTGAATTTAATTTGAAATATGGAATGTCTTAATTGTACTGTTTTCCTTCAGCTGCAGGAGTGATTTATTTAAATATTCATTCATTAAAAACACAACAATTGACCGTATGAGCATGTCTGTATATATGAACCCTCAAAACATTTAGCTTATATAAAGTTATTTCAGGGGCTGCCTTGAGGGTAAAGACAGACATATCATTATTCTGTTTTTATTAAAAAGAGATCTCACCCAATAGTCTTGTTGAAATTTTGTATTTGTTTGTCTTTCCTTATAAAGCAGAGGTGGGTAAGGAAGGAGAAATATAGTTAGTTTAACTTAAGATAATCCTGTAATAAATCTCTATAAATTTCTTTCTTCCCAGCAGTATTTAATTGTGGAGAAACAATTTTCATCCAAAAAACCACATATTTAGTTTCCCAAATTATGTCTATGTGATTATCATGTTTTTGAAGACACTGAAACAACTTATTATTTAAGGACTAATTCATGCTATTGAGAGAGCAATAGGTTATGCCATTCCGTATTAATAATCTAATGCTTCCCACTCAATTCATTTTGACAATAAATAGTCATTTTCCATTATGAGCAGCTAACTATAATTACTTATTAGCTTCCTCTGTTACTCTCATAAACATAATATTTGTGATATTTAGCATATCAAATGCAAGATGAATTTTAAAAATTCCTCATAGAAAAACTCTGGGAATTGGGAGGTGTCTTTACTCTTAGAATGATTTATTATAGAGTTTTTTCTGGCATAATTGCTTTTGCCACATTCTAACACATTCCCTTTTTAATCAGTAGATTTTAATAGGTTATCCTTCTAAAAATAAATAAATGTTTTAACAAATTATAAAACCCAATGGATATATGAGAACCACAGCATTATCTCCTGCTGTCATCACAATAGAAGAATTAAGGGATTCAACCTGTTTTTCTTTCTACTTTGAAATATAACAGATTTTCTTAATTGTATTTCTCATAAGATTGGCACCTTCCTAACACTTTACATATGTAAAACTTTATTTGCAGCATTTTAGCTAACATTATTGTGGATATTCCAACTTTTTAGAAAACAAGATTAAAATGGAAATTTAATTTACTAAGATATAGAAGTAAATGTATAATATTGCTTTAAATGCTAGTACTTTAAAAAGCTCATGGAAAAAATATAATTTAAACACCTCTTATATAAACAGAGGACAAAGATTTAAAAACAAGATTTGAGGGCCGGCCCGGTGGCGCACTGGATAAGTGCGCCGCTTGGGAAGCGCGGTGGCGCTCCCGCCCGAGGGTTCGGATCCCACATACAGACCGGTTCCCGCTCACTGGCTGAGCGAGGCGCGGGAGCAACGCAAAAAAAAAAAAAAAAAAAAAAAAAAAAAAAAAAAAAAACAAGATTTGATATCTAAATCAACATGTATCACTTGATATTTCTGATTCAAAAAAAAAAATACAATCCTAGATGTGACTCTACCCTTATTTTATATTCTGTCTTTGATCTACAAAAATCTGTTAAAACTGTGCAAATTAAACCATAAAGGTAAAAGTTGCTGGTTAGATATAATCATTTTTTGTATCAAAATTTTTTTCTTTCTTTTAAATTTTAAATTAAAATTTAAAACATGAGTTGAGTTCTTTTAAACATCTCAAGATAAAATTCTTTTAAAAAAATTTTAATGTGCCTATACATAGAACAAACATCAAAAAGATTCAAAAAGATTTCAGAAACACATTAAAAGCAATGTCATATTCTGGCAAGAATGGTCTAAAGAACTTGTCTCCACTGCTAATGGCTGTGTTATTTCTAAGAATTTTTTTTTTTTTTTATCAGAAAGGAAAGGATTATTTATTTGACTATCTTTTAAACTATATGACAGAAGACACCATCACCAGGTTGAGAAAAATTACCCGCAGGTTGGGAATAGCTGTTTACAAGCCATTTAACCAGTGAGGATTAGTCTCTGAAACATAGAAAGAATTTCTCCAAATTAATTTTTTTCTTAGATTCAGAAATCTATTTTAGACTATTGGTAAGATTGAATGCATGTTTATTGGTTTTTTAAAAATATTTTATGGATTTCTTACTCATATTTTTCTATTCATTCATTCATTCATTCATTCATTTATTTATTTACTTGTTTACTTATTTATTTATTCTTTTTACATCCTAAGCTGTTGTTGTGGAGCATTTGGGGTGAGAAGACAGGAGAGTAGAGTAGAAAGGGTGAGAGGAGGAAGAAGGAGGGAGGGGTGAGGTCAAGGCCCATGGCACCCCCCCTCATTCTGGCAGGGGACCCCAGGGGTTTTCCAGCTGTGGCTCAGTTGTGGCTGGGCTGGATGCAGATTTCAAGAGGGCATGGCTGAGGCCCTTGGCTCCCCCTGCCCAGACCCTGGGAGCCCTGGGTGCTTCCAGCAGTGGCTCAGTTGTCATCACTGGGCTGGGTGCTGGCATCAGGGGTTGTGGCTGAGGCTCTCAATCCCTCGCCGCCCCCCACTCAAGAGCCAGATGCACTTCTGGCGGCATCCTGGTGGTAATCACTGGGATGGCTGCAGATGTTGGGGGGGCATGGCTGAGGCCCTCATCCCCTCAACCCTGGCTTGGGAGCCTGGGGGGCTTCCTGTTGTTCTATGTTGTATAGGTGTTCTTTGGTGGTGTTAGACCTTTACTGGTTAATATCAGAACTTCAATCTGTGGGTTTTTTTATTTTTCTTTCAGTTCGGTGTTGGATTGTTAGCTACCCCCACCACTTAAACTCTGCACTGGAACTAATTTGTTGTCCTTTGCTTACTTCTAAAATAGGGGAATTTCTGTGGGAACCAGCACTTGAGCTCTGTTGTTGAGCTAAATTGCTGCTTTGCTGCTGATTCCCTGGGGAAGGCATTCTGTGCAGCTCAGGTTTTAACCGTTGACCTTTTAAGCACTTCCAGGACTTGTGAGGTCTGGTACACCTGGATTGTGTGGAAACTCTGGACTGGGCCTGAGTGTTTTCAGCAAACTGCACTCCCTGAAGTTCTATATTCCTGACCAGTCTCCACTGAGTGGTCCTATGCTGATTGGGGGTCAGATCAGCTGTCCTTGCTGTGCCCCAGTGTTCCCGCCTGGGCTCATCTGTCCCACCACCCACACTCCAAACACTTTCTGTCGGTCGGGTTGTGTGCTGGTCCCTTGTGATGACTCACTGGCCTCTGAGTGGCTCCTTTTTTCAGTTGTCTGTGGTTTCTCACTCCTATGTGGGTCCACGGGAACACTGTTAGTGTTCTAGCTGGCCTGGGGGCCACCAATGCCCTCTTCTCCCATGCTGTCTCCAAGCAACTTCATAGGAAGGACACAGCTGCGGCTTTTGCCAGCTCTTGCTCTATGGTTGGGGCTTGAAATGGTCAGAGCAGTCCTTTCTTTCTCTCATCGTGGCTTTTCCTGCCTTCACCCACTCTGTAGGGTCTCTCCTCCTCTTTCCCTGAGCTCTAGTGGCCCCAGCTTGGCAGTTGTTGCTTTTTAATAGTTTTAAATTGGTCGATTGTGAAAGAGAATGACATTGGGGACCTTCTATTCCATCATCTTGATCAGAAGTCTTTCTGTGGTTTTGATCACTATCTTTTTATTAATAATTTTTAAAGCTCCTTATATATTTCATGTTTTTTTTTTTTTTTTGCTAAAATTAGCAGAAATCCTTGACTCAAATTGGCTTCAACAATAAAAGAATTTATCACTTTACAAAGGACACGTCCCAGGTAAGGCATTCAGGGCTCTGACCTCCAACTGCTCTTCCACCTTGTCCGTGGGCTTCCGCTTTAGGCCCAGCTCCATTTCTGGTCATAAGATGGTAGCAGCAATCGGAAACAACACATCCAGATCCAGCAATGTCCAGAGGACGAGAGGCTCTGTTTGCCTGCCACTCCTTCTGATTTCTAAGGATTTATACGCACCTTGAGTGTTTCTGTGTTATTCAATTAAGTGAAGATAATAGTACTTGTCTGATATATCACAAAGGTCTATGTTAAGGATCAAAATAAGATGATGTTTAAACATACTTTGCAAAATACAAAATAACATGTAAAGACTAACAGTTTTTATTATCCCAGCCTCATTTTTTTTTTTGCCCAAATCCAGCATGTGGTCTTCTAAAATAAAATAAATGCACCTAATAATTCAGACTTGCTGGAAATATATAGCTATAAATCAGTGATTGACAAAGTTATTCAAAAGTCAAACTTGAAAATTAAAAAAAAATACTTTAGAAAGAAAAGATTGCATTTAATTATTGATACTTAATTTTTATATGATATGACATAGTTGTCTTTAGGCTTTATAAGAAATGAGTGAGAAATAAATATTATAAGAAGCAATCTACAACCCTCATTCACTCATCAGGATAAAATAACCCAGGAAATGTTTGCCATTGAATGGAGTCATCATTCAGGATCATTTCAAGAATGTCGCATGGCTGTGCCCAAATTCAAAATAGGGACTAGACCTTGGTTCTGCACTATTTGTAACATAGTTCAAGAAACAAGTGGAATCTGATTGACGGGAATTTTTTTTTTTTTTTTTTTTTTTTTGGTCCTTTTTTGTGACCGGTAAGGAGATCGCAACCCTTGGCTTGGTGTCACCCGCACCGTGCTCAGCAAGTGAGCGCACTGGCCATCCTTATATAGGATCTGAACCTGCAGCGGGAGCGCCACTGCGCTCCCAAGCGCTGCACTCTCCCGAGTGCGCCACGAGGCCGGCCCAGGAATTTTTTTTTTTAACACACACAGTGTTTATAAAATGTTCTAATTAATTGGTAACCTTTACAAATTGACACATTTCACACAAACATGAGTTTGTAACTTATCTTGAAACATTGTAAGGTCTGGTGTGGTCACACCAAGGCTGCTGGAGGTGACAAGGGAAGGTGTGTGTTCCTAAGTCTGCCATCCCCACCCAGCCTCATTTTCTCCTTTATTTTACCTATATGGCCAGTGTAGGCAGTTTAAATGTGTAACCTCTGATTAAAATTTGTTTACATTTGCTTTCAATCCAGTTTTATCCTTGAAAGTTTACTGCTACGCCAATTTGAATGAGAATTTGTAGTTTAAATATCTCTGAGAAAGTATGTATTTAAGCTTAATATGTTCTGCTATGTTACATCTTCCTTATATTCCACATTTCTCTCAAATTCTTTAGTAAATGTCTTTGCTTGGTTAGATGTCCCTCAGTTCTTTTGGTGTGCATTCTTCCTGCTGCAGCATGTTAATAAACCTATATTTAATTCATTTCAGTGGGCAAGTATTATTAAGAACTTACTAAGAAAGTACTTGCTAAGAACCTATTCAACAGTACATGATAAAATGCTAGAAGAATGTTACTGGTTGCAATCAAGTCAAGTAATTTTTCTGTTAGAGTCTACCAATACATGGAGAAAGAAAAAAATGCTTGGGGAAAACAGTATAAGAACACAACAGATTTTAATCATATATTAAAATTACCTCTAGCATAATAGATTTAATATATCTGCCAATCCTATCTCTTGCTTATAGGATGGCAAAAATGTTCCATTTGGAATTTTTATAAAAGTGTTCCACTGCAATGACAGCAGACAAATCATCACCATCATCATTGCCATCATCATCATCATCATCATCATCATCATCATCATCATCATCATCATCATCATCATCATCATCATCATCATCATCATCATCATCATCATCATCATCATCATCATCATCATCATCATCATCATCATCATCATCATCATCATCATCATCATCATCATCATCATCAAACATTCCCTAACATTGAGGAGTTTTTTACATACCTTAAAGTTTTATCACAGATCTCAATTTGAACTCCCACTTTAAAAGTGTTTTCAATCAAAGTTGGTACATTTTCCAGGGGGCATTTGTGAATGTGTGGGGCATTTTAGTGACTGAGTGACACAGATACATAATGCATGTCATCAGTGGGACAGCGCATGAAATAAAGAACTGCCACACCCACACACCAAAACGCATGCCGTTGAAAAAAACTGCACTCCAAGGTGTGGAATTGGCTTTCTGATACCAGTTTCGCAACTTGGCAAGTCACTTTCTAAGTCTTAGCTTTCTTATCTTTTCTGAGGAGATTGAGTTATAGAATCATCTCTGCTTCTTCTTCCTGTTTTTATAGTCTTTGTTTTATTTAGCAAACATGTAACAGGTCTAAAGACCTGTAACGATTACAGCTGTAGCAACACAGCTTAACATTTTAATATACTATGTGCTTTTGCTCCATATTTTCTTTTACATATAATATATATCCCAAATTAGATTGTCAACTTCTCAAAGACACAAACTTGGATATTAGGTATGTATATATCTATCTATATAGTTATATGAGTATCTATATACCTGTTTTTTAAATCATACAATAGGAGAAAAAAATGTTGGCAATTACTGTGTTTAAATACTCAATATTCTTCTACATTTACACTGTCATGTTTACTGTTCTATGAGGACAATGTGTTCTTTCAATGGAGAAAGTATTTGTAATTTTCCAAAAGATCCCATTTTTATTTCTTCCTCATAGTATTTTTATATATTAAAGTAATTATCACTTGGAAAATAGTTTATGTTTACAGACATATTATTTCCATAGAACAATAATGTATTGATATGGGTGATTTAGCAATCTATTGAGACATTATAGATTTCACTATTCTAGAACTAGAAAGAAAGAAAAAAATTAAATAATGTATAATCATTAGTTCACTAAAATTTTGAGAATTTTTTCTCTTCTGTGATTCATATAAATGCAGAAGCCATTTAGTCAGTCTCAGAGTTGAATTTTATCACTATATGATTCTCATTATGAATCGTATAGTGATAAAAATCACATAATGCCTTTTCATTTTGAAAAGGCACTCTAATACCCTAACAGTTTAGATCGGTTGATATAAGCTTTTTCTAAACTTCTGCCATCTGATTAAATGTTATTTTAAATTTTTTCATAGCCTATACTTAGACATACTCTTAACTTATAAAAACTACATTAATTTTATATATCTGTGAGAAAGTAAAAAGAAAATATAGCTTAGATGTGTTAATACTCTTAAAAAATACTTTTCTTGCAAATTCCTAATTTTGTCTCCTACTCATTTCTGTAGGTTTTTTCTCTTTCTCCATTAAGATCGCCTATTCTTGAAGATTAACAGCATTCTCAGACCATTCTAAACTATTCCTAATGAACCTGTTAAAATACCTCTTCATCCAAGATGCATTAAACAATTATCATGCAGTCATTTTGCTTTTGACTTGTTATTCAGAAGAATGTTAAAGCTATTTAAAGCAACATTTATTTGAGTAATCACTTACCTTCTGCCAATTTTGGGCAAAGAATTGTGTTAACAACACTGCAGGCATAAACAGAGAACAAATATATAATTTCTGATAAAGCCTATTCGATAAAGCCTATTTTAATACATTCTTTAATTGTTAATTAGACTTTCTTGGACAGCACAGATAATCACGTTATTATTACTTTTATTTTTCCCTTTTGTAATATTTCTTCTTTTTTGAATGACCTGAGAAAACATAATTTTCAAGTCAAGGAAATAGAAGTACAAAGATCACGGATGGCTGCAGTGCTGAATTGTGAATTATTTCAAGAGCATTAAGGGGCACTAAGTACAGAGGTCCCTCTAGAAACAACTCACTAATGACCACCTGGAGGAAAATATCTTAAGAGGATTTTTTTTCCTTAAAGAATAAATACTTTAAAAAGCAGAAAATCCTGGAAGCATTACTTTAACTAAATGGTAAGTATCAAAAAGATGTACCTCAGGCAGGCCATCAGACAGAAGCAATTGTTCTTTTAGTCAGCACACGATAAGCAGAAAAGAAAATATTTCATTGATGTCTGTGATTTTAAAGGATGGCATTCTACCTTGAAGCATGAACCCAAGTGTGAAAACATGACTGAGACTAAGGGCCGTCAGATCGACAAATCCAATAGAAACTTTTTGTCTCAATTTTATCGGAACCCTGCTGTAGCTGACATCTTTGATAAAACCATCACTTAAAGCTCACCAGGTACTTACCTGTGCAGCCTTATAGTATTAAGCTAATATGTGTTGAATATGTTCTAAGTGCCAAGAGCTCAATAGATTCTGACAACAAGCTAGAGATGGTTACTGTTCCTTTTTTATAGCTGAAGAAACCATACCACAGAGAAGGTAGGTGGTATTGATCAAAGCAACCAACTATTTGGATATTGGTGAATTAGCTATTCATTTGCTGAGTGAAGGCAGGCACATCTACATTTACTGGTAAGGTGAACACAACTTCCTGTCACTGTACATCAGTGCTGAGCAAATTGGCTGCCTATTCTCCAGGTTTGAGCTTACAAATGATGCCTTAGTCAAGTGAACTAAATGGCAAAATATTCATAGTGAGATCTATGAGTGACTCAAACAAATATTCCACTTTAACGTCAAATCAGATAGTAGTCCATGAAGGTGTCCATGATAAAAAGTAAATGTCACGAAGGAACTTCTTAAACTTGGGGGAATAAAACTTAAATGTGTGGTTGTAAAAAATCACTCACTTTGGAAATTCAGTGTTTAACAGGGTATTCTTCACATATCTTACAATTTTACATGACACTAGAATAATGATCAGAAGACAAATGGGATAATTAAATATCGTTCAGAAGTGTCTTGATAATTAACTAATAACAGATTTTTACAGTCCATTGAGAATTGCATTACCAGATTTATTTCACAAAGTTCCCTATGGGTAACTTATTTAATGATTCTAATCAGTCTGGACAAAACTGAATTAATCTACATTCTCAGAAGCAAAAGAAAGGGAAGAAAAAAATTAATAGCAAAAATACACTTTTTTTAAAGCTTCAACCTAAGCATGTTGAAAAGATTTCAAATTAAACAGTCCAAAAATAGGCACCTATGTGCAACTGTTTAGCATGAGGCTATGGCTTGTGAAAATCTCTCCTTCACGGAAAACTCTTTAAACATCTAAGATTCAAATGCAAGAAGGAATAAGCAAGAATTAAAGCATTACTTTGAAACTTAACAAAATGAAGAAGTCTTTGTGTTTTATTTATCTTCATTTTCCTCTCCTTTCTCTGTCCTCCATAAAAAAAAAAAAGACTACTTAGTAATTACTGAGGATAGTGTTTTCTTCTTTAATATTTTCAGTGCCACTACTGCTCCCTCCTCCTTTACACAAGTTTAAAGTATCTCAAATTGTCACTATATGGTGACAAAATTTAAATTTGCTTTTGATGAATCATTTATTGCATTAGGCAGCACTGCCTAAGATGTCACAAAGTTGGAAGAAAACATCAAGGAAATTGAGAAGGAAATGTCTCTAACATTTATTGAGTGTCAACCACCAAGAACTATGCTAAGTACCCAAGAAGCATAAATAAACCACACACTATTATAATACTCAAGGCTCTTCAAAGAGCTCAGTGAAGACTCCAATCCTGCTGGTAAGTGATGCATAGAATTTCTGTTATACCCAAGATCTGTACTGAAGAAGCATAGGATTGTAATCAGCTTCAGCTGATAGGGTCAGGAAACACTTCAGAGATAATAACAAGAAAGCTTTGATTTTGACCGTGAATAGGAATTTTCTAGAGTAACAGAGGGGGTTCCAGTGATGTGAAAAGACAGTGCACACTTGGATAATGATGATTCAATTTTTATTGACCAACCAGAAACTCAATATGACCAGTGAGGCTGGCCCTGAACTGCTTTGTTACGCTACATGCATCTGCTGCTAGGTCTCCTCTACTTTCTGCCCTCATCAAGACTACCCTTCTCAGTCTTCTTCATACACCACGTTCTTTCACATCTCTAAACCTTTGTTCACCCTGCTTTCTCTGACTGGAACGTGCTCTACTCCAGGTCTACCTGGTGAACCACTGCTCATCTTTCAAGATTCAGCTTAACAGAAGCAATTCTGAATCATTTCCCTTCCCTGGTCTTTGCAACTTAGGAGTCAAAATCATTCCTTTTATGCCCTAACTGAATCTCATACTTACCTCAATTATTCATTCATCATTTATTCACCCAAACAAGTATCTACTCATTTATACAAGACATATTTATCAATCCCTTATTATGTGCCAGGCACAATGCTAAAAACAGAGATACAGTTAATGGGAGCAAGAGAGAAAAGTTTTGATCTTAGGCTGAACTGGGAATTAAAATAGCCAAGAGTAAATTGTAATCTCCTAATTTAAGACCATTCTTGTAGCTGAAAGTGACTGGAAACATGTGAGATTTGCCTAGGACATTAATAAGGAATGAGAAAGGGAGATTTGACAGAGCAAGTTGAAAGCCAAGGTTGCAGTAAAATGAACCGTTTTTTTCTAGGTAAACAAGTAAAGAATATAAGAAGTGCTAAGAAGTAAACTCATAGATAATGAGATAAAGCATAACTCTGGTGAGAAGGGATTGCTTTTTAGGAAGCATACTCAGGTATATTTTTCTGAGTCAGATCTTTGGAAGTGACATCTCTGCTGATATCTTAAATATATAAAGGAATAGAGAAAAGCATTTAAGTTAAAGAAAAACAAAAATGGAAACCAAACGTTAATGCTCTGAAGTAGCAATGTGCTTGGCTAGTTTAGGAATAGAATTTAAGCCCATGGCACTGGAATATTGTTCTATTTACCAATGTAACCTTAATGTCTACAAAAATGCCTAAAACATAGTAGGAGTTCAGTGAATATTTGTGGTTTAAATAAATAGTGAGAAAGGAGGTAAATAGTGTTGGCGACTAGGGAAACAAAAGGAAAATTATACAAAAGTAAAGAACTGTGTGGAGTAAGTTCATGGAAAGCTAAACAGATCAAAATTTAAAAAATTAGATATTTTTACAAATTCACTGGTAGGTTGTGGGAAAGCAAGTGTATGCCAGACTAGTCAAAAACAGAGAACAATAGTGAGGCTGAAATTAAACAAGAAGATGAAATTTTACAGTGATTAAACTGACAAGTATTTTTAAACACTAATATCTGGGGTTGGCAAGTACATAGGGTAAAACACTTGCTTGTAAAGTTTTCATGTGCTTAAAAACTGTTGTCTCCAACATGAAATTTATTCAGGAAAAGGCAAAAGTATGGAGACAGCGAAAAGAACAATGGTTTCTGGGGCTTTAGGAGGGGTGGTAAAGATGAACAAGTGGAGCACAGGGGATTTTTAGAACAGTGAAACTATTTTATATGATGCCATAATGGTAGATAGATGCCAGGCATTTATCAATGCCCATAGAAACTACAACACCAAGAATGAACCCTACGTAAACTATGGATTTTGGGTGGCAATAATGTGTCAATGTTGGTTCACTGATTGTAATAAATGTACTATCTGGTGGGGGGTTTGATGGTGGGGAGACTCTCTGGGGGAGGTGTATATGGGAACTCTGTGTCAAGTGAAAATACTGCTACAATGCAAAATTAATGATGAACAGTGCAAAATAAATGCATGTACCTGGAGGAGGGGAGGTAACAGAAAGAAAGACATCAAAATGCTATGGTCATGGTCTCTGATGGGTGGGATTTCCAGTGAATTTTATTTTCTTCTTTATACATATTTGTGCTTTCATGAAAAAAATATGAAAAGATTAAAAAAGAAAATAGCACAGGTTGATTCTGCTAAACAATTTTTTTTATTAAATAAGCTAAATAATTTAATTATTGGGGTGATGGAGTTGAGAATTGAGAAAGGGAAAAGTTACAACAGCTTTGTAGTTACTTAAGGAGTATTTATTTTTTACATTACCATTTATCAAAGTGTTTTCTACAGAACCAGTTCTATGAAATTCTCATGGGGAGGCAAAAATTATAACAAAGTTAGGAAACATTAGATATTATTTCACCCTCTTTGAGATGAGCAACATATTTATTGTTTAAGGCCCTAAGAAGCTCTGCATTTAAGAAACGTGTTTAACTTTATTTAACTGACATTTCCCTAATGTATTTGACTTAATAATTTTACATAAAATCGCACTTAAAGTCCTCAGGAACACACTTTAGGAAACACTGCAGTTGGCTGACAGAGCAATCAATAGTTTTTAATTTTATTTATTTTATTTTGAAATATCCCCAAGGTAAAAGCCTTCAAAGAAGAGTTGCAAATTATTTAAATTATTTAAATAATTATTTTCTAAACAATTTTAGAGTAAGTTGCCAACCCCATGTCCCATCAGTCTACTCCTGATAACTCCTGAAAATATTATTGTTTATGTTCAACCAAGGACAATCTCCCACATAACCATAATAGTGCCATCAAAATTAGTAAATAATATGGATACAATACTTCAGTCTAATCTTCACATTCCTTTAAAGTTTTGCCAGTTTTCCTGATAATGCCTTTTGTAGTGACAGGCTTCAGCTCAGTAGCTCAGAATTTTTTTTTTAAAGATAGAAGGCTTTTATTCTATTTTTAAAATCACTTTATTGAGATATGATTGACATATAACTAGCTGTACATATTTAATACATACAACTTGATGAACCTGGAGATAAACATACTCCTGTGAAACCATTACCACAATCTATGCCATAAACATATTCATCACCTCCAAAAACTTCCTCTTGCCCTATTTATTTCTTATTGTTCGAGTATGTGATAACACTTAATATTCACCTTCTCAGAACATTTTAAGTATTCAGTATGGTATTGTTAACAATACTACAGGCACTATAGTAGTACAGTAGATCTCTAAGACTTACTTATTTTGCATAACTGAAACTTGAAAGTGAGCCGAGATGCCAGGTACCGATCAAGCTTTATTAAAGGAAAAGAATCTGCCAGGCTGTGCTCAAAGTGGCGGGCAGCCCAGGGCTGCCCTCAAAATGGAGGACAACCTCAGATGTGGGGGTGAGAGAGCTTATATAGGGTGCCAAGGGCTGGCTGATACCATCAAGGAGGGGCATTATGCTAATGTGGAAGCTATGCAACCAGGGTGGATAACTGCGCCCTTGCAGAGGCAAAATGGTTTCTGTTTTGCAGAAGTCACAAGGCTTCTTGTAAAGGGAAGTGGGGTGGGGTTTGGTGCCAGAGTGGAAGACAAGGCCAGTGGCTATTTTGTGCTTATTGTGTGCACAATGGTGCCAGTCACATCCAAGATCCATCACTCCTGCCTAAGTATAGGAGAAGGGAAAAGGGGCAAAGGTCTCATTTTTCTGAAGCTGCTTCCTGCTGGATATGGGTGAAGATATGGAAAAAATAAAAGACTTATGTTGGCAAGTAAAACAATTAGGTAGTGGGGTATTGGTTTCATGTGGGGAGGCTGTATTCTTCCAGGGAAGTGTTGCTGATTTTCAGGGGCTCATATCCTCCTCGCAGGAACAATTTGGCAACCTTTTGGTTGGTGAAAACCTGTGTTCGTTCCTGCAAGGAATTGGAGAAACACAAAAGAGACAGGAACCAAAAAGTAGGATGAGTCCTAGCATAGTTAGGGGTCCTGGTAGGGGCAAATGCCAGGGAATCCAAGAGTTCAGTGACTGGGGCCACCCCCAAGGTGTGTTTATGTTTTGTAACCCTTCTCATTGGTGATCAATGCTTGCCTTTTAATGGTTTAAGTTGTTTTGAATCACCCCAAACTCATTTATGTAATAACAGCATTCCTCCCACAAGAAGAGGCAGGTGACTTCCTTCTCAGCTGTCAGGAGGTCAAGGGCCCAGTGGTTCTGTAAAGCAACAATCACGAGTGAGGTGACCTCTCACTGGAGGGAGGAGATGCTGTCTATACTTAGTTCTTCTGAGAGTTTTTGATAGAATTGCGAGGCAGTAGCAAGGCCCACAATGCCAGTCCCAGTTGCAGGAAGGATCCCTGACCCAATTTTTAAAAAAGGTGCACTTAGTGCCCTACAGGAGCAGGGGCACTTCCTGAGAGGTGGGGGCCAAAGTTAGTCCTAGTCCAGTCTCCATCCCTCTATCTATATGGAAAGTGATGTCCAGGACGAGCCAAATGAATATGCAAGAAATTGTGTTATGGGGAAGACAACAGGATAACATAGTTTTACAAAGGAAATATATTCCAGTTTTAGGGCCTGGATGAGGAGGAGGTAAGTGAGTGGTAGTGTTTGGTGGTGTTAGTAAGGCAGAGTGTGGGCAGGCCCACCTAATGCTGACATTCCCCACTGAGGTGAGATTAAAGTGAAGAGATGTTTGGGCCAGCCCCGTGGCTCACTCAGAAGAGTGAGGCGCTGGTAGCACCAAGGCCACGTGTTTGGATCCTATATAGGGATGGCCAGTGCACTCACTGGCTGAGCGTGGTGTAGACCACACCAAGCCAAGGGTTGCAATCCCCTTCCCGGTCACAAAAAAATAAAAAAAAAAAAAGTGAAGAGATGTTTGTGGAAACATTGCAGGCTGTATTGACGTGGGGTGGGGGGTGACCACAAAAAGTTTCTTGTGAAGTGGGAGACAGATGAGTCACTTGGGGACCTGTCTGATTTGCTGATGACTGCATCATCCCTGTGGACCTGGAACCTCCCTGTTCCAGATAAGGGGGAGCATTGAGATAAGAGGAAAAACATGGGAAGGATGCAAAGTGTTAGGGAGCCAAAAGAATTTAAAGGGCACATTGCCACAATGAAATTGCTAAGAAGCATCCTACTGATAGGAGGTAAAGGAATGCCAGAAGAAATCTTCCTATAATGTGACACTCCTTTGGGGCAGCACTGGCTGATCCTGTAGCAAGTACTAGGACAGAGAGTATAATAAAGGTTAGGGACATGGGGTGGCATATACTTATCATGTCCCACGATGGCAAACCCATGCTAGTAGGTCAGGACCAGTCTTGGAGTAGCTCTTGTGTGAAGGACGTGAGGCGGGCCTGCAAGAGTGAGAGGATAATCACTGGGGGAAAGATCATCCATCTTCTGGGATTGGGGGAAGAGCAGAGGTCCTGGAGACTTTTAGTTTTGTGGGTCCTAAAATGGATGAAGTGTAAGGAGATGTTGGTTTAGGGATTGAGTAGAGGGACCCTCTAGCTTGGTGTTAACAGATTCTTTGGGTAAAGTCTCAGGTGCTAGTATTGACAAAGATAAGTGATACCAAGGGGCCTTTCCTAGTACTTGTACTGCCATGGGGTGGTGAGTAGGCCTTTCCCAACATGGTGAGAGGGGATTTGGGGTTCAGGTTTTAATATACACTTACTGTGCTGGGCTCTGTTTAAAGTATGAGGGGGTGGTGGGAAAGGATGAGGTAATAGAAGGTTGGCCTGCTCCCGAGAAGATCCCTAACGAGTGAAAGAGTAGGGAGATACTGGCCTCAAGGCAATGAGCTGGAAAAGAGATGAGTGAGAATGAAGGGTCTACCATACATAAGCTCGAAGAGGCTGAGGCCTGTGGGCTTGCAGGCTCAGCTCGCTAGTGAGTAAGTGCTAAAGGAAGTCGGGTCCAAGGCAGGTGAAGTTCCATGGACAGCTTGGTGAGGTGTGTTAGATTTACTATGGCATAACCCACCCAGGGGGGCAGGTGTGGAGGTAGCACTCCCATCTATGAACATGTATATTGGGGCCATGTAATGGGATGTGGGGAGATGTGTGGAAATGGATTGAGAAGGAGGTCTAATGGTTATGAATGTTTTGGGATGAGAGTGGCTGGATTTAAGGGAGGGTGAGGTTTAAAGGAGAACTGTGAATTTTCAATGAAAGTAAGGTGAATAAGTTGTAGGCAGGAAGGGGAGAGAATTGACTTGGCCCTATGGCTGAGAAGGTCTTGACTGTTTGTTGTTCAAAAGTTACTTTGGAGCTTTCTTATGCTAAAAGGGTGGTTGCCACCAAGGCCCATAAACAGGGGGCCCATCCTTGAGCTGTGGTGTCTAGTTGTTTAGAAAGATATGCAACAGAGGAGAAAATATCTCCTGCCTCTTGTTCCAAAACCTTGACTACAAATCCATGGGTTTTGATGATGTATAGGATAAAAGGGTGAGATAGGTTTGGGGAGGGATAGAGCTGGGGCTGTGAGGAGAGTGGCTTTTAATCATTGGAAGGGAGAATGAATGGGCTTCGTGGGATCTAAAGGAATGGCAGGATCCCCTTTGGCTGCCTTATAAAGTGGTTTTGCTAGCACGCCAAAGTTAGGAATCCACAGGTGAAGATACCCTGCAAGCCCCAAGAAAGAAAGGATTTCACCCTTTGTGGTAGGAGTAGGGAGTTCAGAAATTAGACTCTTGTGATCCACCATTATTTCCCTGGTGTTGGGGGTGAGGTGGACTCTCAAGTAGATGACTGAAGGAGAAGAAATTTGGGCCTTGCTGGGGAACACTCGATAACCCCTGGAGGCCAGGAAATTAAAGAGAGCAACTGTGCGGGCCTGTGAATCCTCATAGGAGGGGCTACAAAGGAGGAGGTCATCCACATATTGTATTAATGTGCTAGAGGTTGGAGGAAGTTCAGATAAGCCTTGAGCTAAGGTCTGGCTGAAAAAGTGGGGGCTATCCTGGAACCCCTGAGGTAGTACTGTCCAGGTGAGTTGTTGGGAACGATGCCTGTCAGAATTAGTCCTGTACTAAACAGTATGAGCTGTTAGGCTTTATAACCAGAAGGATGGATGTATTAAAAGGTGAGTGGGTAGGCTGTAAGAGAGGAGAAGAAAAAGAAAGGAGTTTGTGTAGAGTTTGTGTATGACGGGTTTTAAGCCTATTAGGTGTTTGTTAGCAATGGGGTATTGTGGGACATTAGGGAAAGAAAAGGATCCTGCAGCTTCATGAAGATAGGAGGGTGATGAGTAGTGATGGAGGGTGAGGAGGCATCCCATACTATAGGATTAACTTTGTCATGGGGAAAGGAGCAGGTAGAAGTTTCAGGGCCCAAGTCTGGGGCAACCTGTAACAGGAGTATTGTAGCTGGAGTTAAAGTGTTTAGGGTAAGATTAGCTTTGAATTTGAAAAGAATGTCCTGTCCCAGTAAGGGGGTGGGGCATTGCAGCATTATTAAAAATTTGTGTGTGAATTGGGTGTGATGTAGTGTACAGGAAAGGGGTTGAGTCCATGGGTGGTATTCCGATCCTGTGACCCCTACTATTGTGAAAGAGCATGGGATTGTTGGTCCTGCATATTCAGGAAGGGTAGAGTTAAGTACCCCCTGTATCAAAGACAAAAGAGATCAGCTTACCTGCCATGAGGCAAATTACCCTGGATGATGTGTGGTGATTTCTGTGGGGGCCTCGGGCCCTGGGCACCATCAGTCCTCCTCTTCAGCAAAGCTGAGAAGCTCCAGTAGGGATGGCTGTGAAGCCAAATGCTGTGGGTTGGGGACTGGGCCACTCCCTCCCTGGCAAATGGAACAGTCAATCCCCCCAGTGATCTGGCTGTTTGCAGTGAGGACAGGGCCTGGGACAGGGCCTGGGGTTAGAGTGGGCCCATGCCCAGTGGCCTGGTTTACTGAATTTGAAGCAGTTCCTGGCTGGCTTGCCCCTAGAGGCAGCTGGCTTTGGAATATGTGAGACATGGAGGGCATTAGCCAGGAGTTGGTATTTGGCCTGATCTCTCTTTTTTTTTTTTTTTTAATTTTATTTTTATTTTTTATTATTTTTATTTT
>NW_007735333.1:0-440 GCF_000696425.1 Galeopterus variegatus | reverse complement strand
TTTTGTGTGTGTTTGTGGGTGAATTAATTTGTTTATTTTTTTAGCTCCCACCAATAAGTGAGAACATGTGGTATTTCTTTTTCTCTGCCTGACTCGTTTCACTTAATATTATTCTTTCAAGGTCCATCCATGTTGTTGCAAATGGGAGTATTTCATTCGTTTTTATAGCTGAGTAGTATTCCATTGTGTAGATATACCACATTTTCCGTATCCACTCATCCGATGATGGACATTTGGGCTGATTCCAGCTCTTGGCTATTGTGAAGAGTGCTGCAATGAACATTGGGGAACAGGTATACCTTCGACTTGATGATTTCCATTCCTTTGGATATATTCCCAGCAGTGGGATAGCTGGGTCATATGGGAGATCTATCAGCAACTGTTTGAGGAACTTCCAAACCATTTTCCATAGGGGTTGCACCATTATGCATTCCCACCAA
>NW_007735332.1:78237-79673 GCF_000696425.1 Galeopterus variegatus | reverse complement strand
GGCTATCTTTCTGAAATGAAGGACAAATAGTATATTTCTCAGACAAACAAAAACTGCAGGAATTCACTACCACATGACTGGGCTTACAAGAAATTCTCAAGGGAGTACTGGGTTTCATAACTGAAAAACAACCATCACTACCATGAATACTCAAAAAAGAACAAATCCCACCAGTAAAATAAAAATGCTAACAGTAAGGAGAAAAAAAGTTTATCTACCATCCCACTAAACCAACAAACATAGAATACAAACAGTAAATCAGAAAGAAAGGAACAAAAGATACTTAAGACATCCAAACAAAAATCAATAAAATGCCAGGAGTAAGTCAACACCTTTTAATAATAACTCTTAATGTAAAAGGATTAAATTCCCTACTCAAAAGACACAGACTGACTGGATTAAAAAGATGGACCTGACAATATGCTGCCTTCAAGAAACTCACCTCACCTGTAAAGACACAGGTGACAGTGAAAGGATGGAAAAAGATATACCATGCAAATAGAAATGAAAAACGAACTAGAATAGCTATTCTTATATCAGATAAAATAGACTTTAAAGCAAAAACCGTAAAAAGAGACAAAGAAGGCCACTGTGTAATGACAAAAGAATCTATCCATCAAGAAGACATAACAATCATAAATATATACACACCCAACATCAGAGCACCAGATTTATAAAGCAAACACTATTAGACCTAAAGAATGAGAAAGACACTAGTACCATAATAGCAGGAGACCTGAACACCCCACTCTCAGCATTGGACAGATCACTCAGGCAAAAAATCAACAGAGAAACATAAGATCTAAACAACACTTTGGACCAATTGGACTTGGCAAATATGTATAGAACATTACATCCAACAACTTCAGAATACACATTCTTCTCATCAGCACATGGAACATTCTCCAGAATAGACCACATGTTAGGTCACAAATCACATCTCAACAAATTTTTAAAACCTGGAATTATTCCATGTATTTTTTCTGATCACAATGGATTAAAGTTAGAAATTAAAAACAAGTGAAACTCTGGAAACTATACAAACACATGGAAATTAAATAGCATTATACTTAATGACATATGGGTCCAAGAAGAAATTAAACAGGAAATCAAAAAATTTATTGAAACTAATAAAAATAATGACACATCATACCAAAAGTGGGATGCTGCAAAAGCAGTACTAAGGGAGAAATTTATCATGTTAAATGCTTACTTAGAAGAATGGAAAGATAGCAAGTAAACAACCTAATACTTCACCTTAAAGAACTAGAAAAACAAGAACAATCCAAACCCAAAGTTAGTAGATAGAAAGAAATTAAGATAGAACAGAACTAAATGAAATAGAAACCCAAAAAATGATACAAAAGATCAATGAAACTAAAAGTTGGTTTTTTGAAAAGATAAATAAAATTGACAAATCATTATCAAGGCTAACT
>NW_007735332.1:74043-77399 GCF_000696425.1 Galeopterus variegatus | reverse complement strand
GATTCATCCCAGGGATGCAAGGTTGGTACAACATATGCAAATCAATAAATATGATACAGCACATCAATAAAATCTGACAAAAATCATATGATCATCTCTACAGATGCTGAAAAAGCATTTGACAGAATTCAACATTCATTCATGATAAAGACTCTCTACAAGTTGAGTATAGACAGAAAGCATCTCAACACAATTAAAGCCATATATGATAAGCCCACTGCCAATATCATCCTAAACGATTAAGAACAGTAACTAGACAAGGATGCCCACTCTCACCACTCCTATTCAACACAGTGTTGGAAGTACTAGCCAGAGCAATCAGAGAAGAGAAGGAAATAAAGGGCATCCAGATTGGAAAAGATGAAGTCAAACTGTCCCTCTTTGCAGATGATATGATCCTATATATCGAACAGCCTAAAGCCTCTACAAAAACTCTTGGAGTTAATAAATGATTTCAGCAGAGTTGCAGGATACAAAATCAACACACGAAAATCAGTAGCATTTCTATACTCCAACAGTGAACATACAGAAAAAGAAATCAAGAAAGCTAGCCCATTTACAATAGCCACCAAAAAAATAAAATACTTAGGAATAAAGCTAACCAAGGATGTGAAAAATCTCTACAATGAGAACTGCAATCCACTACTAAAAGAAATTAAAGAGGACACAAGAAGATGGAAAGGCATTCTCTGCTCCTCGATCAGAAGAATTAACATTGTGAAAATGACCATACTACCCAAAGTAATATACAAATTCAATGCAATCCCCATCAAAATTCCAATGACATTTTTCTCAGAAATGGAAAAAACAATCCTAACATTCCTATGGAATAATAAAAGATCATGAATAGCCAAAGCAATCCTGAGCAAAAATAATAAAGCTGGAGGCATAACACTACCTAACTTTAAACTATACCACATTGTGAATTTTCAACTTTTGTACCATGAACCTGTTGATAAGTATATTGTAAGAAAGG
Organism: Galeopterus variegatus; assembly: GCF_000696425.1. Lineage (NCBI taxonomy): Eukaryota > Metazoa > Chordata > Mammalia > Dermoptera > Cynocephalidae > Galeopterus > Galeopterus variegatus. Next base: position 76,423 of record NW_007735332.1, on the reverse strand, counting down.
ACCATTTATCTCAGTGGTTAAAACACAGTTGTTATGGCAACTACTCTCAGTTCATCCAACCAGAAAACAGTTGGAAAAAAATCATTTAAAGTGTGGGAGATAAAATTAAACCTTCCAAGGACTAATTTTATGCAAATAATACTAATTTTTTCTTTTGTGTGTTGTGTGTATTAAAATGCTATCTCTTTATTCATAGATATTTCTGAATTTTTCAACTTAAGGCTATACACTCCTATAAAGATAGATCAGAAGATATGATTTTATTATAATATATAGTATCCATTAGTCAAATCAGTGTGCAATGATAAATTTCATATATTAGGTGTTATAATTACATCTTTAGTCCATTCATCTATTAACCTGTCTTGATTTCTCAGAATGTGCCTATAGCAAGTAAATCTGTATTGATGCTATTATTGATTAAAGCCCATTTTTTATTACTGTTAATATTATTTTTTTTACATTCTAAGATGTTGCTGAGCTATGGCGAGAGAGGGAGAGAAAGGAGGGAGACGGGAAGGGGGAAAAAGGGGTAACAGGGCTAGCCCATGGCTGGCTCCTTTGCTGGCCTGGTTGCAAATGGGTGAGGTGTGGCTGAGGCCCACAGGGCCCCCCCCAAGGTTCAGGAGCCCAGAAGGCTTCCAGTGGTGGCTCAGTCATTGCTGGACTGGATGCCAAGTTCATCGGGGCTGAGGCCCTCAGCACCCCCCACCTTGGCTCAGAAGACAGGGAGGCTTCTGGCAGTAATTTTTGCTTTTTGAATATAGTTTTTTAATTCACTCACCAAATGCACATAAGAAAACAAGAAAAAAATCTTTCTATTATCCAGAATTATTGTTAATATGGTGGTGTTACCAAACAGTTAATTTAATAAAAATGACTTTTAGGAAACTACTTAATATTCAGTAAAATTTAGGACTTCTAATACATACTAACCCACAGCCTAAGTGGCTCTGTGGCCACTTACACAGGGAATGCAGCACATCTCCCATACATAAGAAACACAATCACAGAGAAAGTGGAGAACAGGATTTCAACAGATCACACAACCAAAGCCTCTGGGCCTTGATATATTTAAGTAAATATTCTCAGGTCTTTTACTGATCAGTTTGGAATGGATAATCTATTTGCTTCTACGGTCAAGTAAAATTAATAAGCCTACTGCATTACAACATATGGACTTTTACTAGGATTTCAAGTATAGTTGTCTCCTGTACAGCTTATGAAACTTGCAGTACCATGTGCTATGTATGGAGCCTCAGATTTGGAAAAAGTGACACAGAAAGTAAAACAAAACCAAACATGTTAATTATTTTGAGCAAGAAATGAATCAAAAATAATATCATTCAGTTACAAAAGTCAAACCTTCCCTTTGAGTACCTCTGGGTCCTTCCTCAGTGATGGTCTACTGACAGTCACTCACAGCTAGACGATGGTGTTCTCCTTTGAACATAATTTCATAGAACATTGACATCAGACAAGGTCACTCTGTGAACATGATAAAGTGAGTCAAAAAACAAGACTACTTCACAATTCTGTCTAAGCATAGATAAAAACAAGCTCCCTGTGCAAACCACGAAAGTACCAAACACCCCCCCTCCTAATATGAGTGACTGCTACTTCTTTACTGATTGTAGCTTTGACCTCACTCTAGTCTTCTTGCCCTGTCAATAAGATTTATTAAGATCCAAGTCATAGAATACACTATTCCTGCTTCCAGACAGTTTCCAGTCCAGAAGAAAGAGCCTCTTCCTTAAACCTCCCCCCAAATTACTGAACATGCTGTTCCTGAGATGCCCACTGTTCTCCCTCATGTGTGGTCTCCCCCATTTTAATGGACAATAAACCCAACTTGCTCACTACCGTGTGTTCTTGATGGTCTTTGGCTGGAGAGCCAAAAGAGTTGTCTACACCCAATGACTTGTATTTCTCTCCTGAAACTGCTCGTCATTGTCACCAGTGACTTCTACATGACTACATCCGGTGGTCATTTCCCAGTTCTCACATTACTTGACTATCAGCAGCATCCAACGCAGATCACGTCCTGCTGATAACAGCTCTTCACTCCGCTTCCGCATCACCTGATCTCCACATCCTTCATCAACCATTCCTAATTAGTCCCCTTTTCTGGATTCTTCCTCAAGGGCTTAGGTCTCTGACTTCTATCTACACTTATTCCTTTTGTCATCTCTAGTCTCATGTTGTGAATATCACTTAAGCCAATGATGTGCATGTCTATTCATTCATTCAATCTTGAAATATACATATTTTAGGATAGAGATCTGACTAAACTGAAATGCATATATATTCATTCTATATTTCATTCAACTGGAATATATTCATTACAGTTCAGTCAGACTTCTAACCTGGAACCTGAATT
>NW_007735332.1:70800-73019 GCF_000696425.1 Galeopterus variegatus | reverse complement strand
TTCATTCAACTGGAATATATTCATTACAGTTCAGTCAGACTTCTAACCTGGAACCTGAATTTATATCCAATTATTTCCTCAGCATCTCCAATAGTGAGATGTCAAATAGAATCTCAAACTTGACATTTCCAAAATAGAGGGTTTGATAATCCTCTCCTTTACAAATGGAGGACACTTGGAATCCTGTCCTCCTCAGTAAATGGCAGCCACATGGCTGAAGTTGTTCAGGCCCGTGGCCTTGTAGTCTTTGATAAATGTCTGCACTTTTATCCCACATCACTCCACCCCTGACAAATTAACCTTCAGAAACTATATGGAATGCATCCACCTTTACCACCTCTGCTGCTACCCCCTCATCCAAGCTGTTAGCATCTCTCACCTGGCTTCCTGCAATTACCTCCTTCCTTTCTTACCTGCTTTTGCTCTTGATTCCACTCATTCTAGTCTCCACATAATGGCTGCATTTGGCATTTAAAAACATAAGTCAGATGTATTAGTCCTCTGTACAAACCTCTGTAGTGACTTCCCATCTCATTCCCAGGAAAGCCAAAGTCTACATGGTCTGCCACCCACCACCACCTCCCACACATGTGCAAACTTACACTGTTAGAGTTCCTCAAGGCTCAGACTTTGAAAAATAATCCAATTATTCAAGTGCTTTCAGAAGATTTATAGACAGAAGATTTTACTTAATATACAGGATTTTTTATGTACATCTTCTTATAAGAGAATGTTTGATGAATGACTACCAGATACTCTGGCAGCCCTAGGACACATCAGAGCCCTTAGAGCCTTCTGACCCCAGTTGTTTGACAAATTTCTTCCAGCACCTNACACATCAGAGCCCTTAGAGCCTTCTGACCCCAGTTGTTTGACAAATTTCTTCCAGCACCTGAGAGTCCCACCCCCTACTCTCAGACCCCTTCATCCCATGTGCTGAACCTCTGCCACAGTTTCCCAGAAACATTTCAGCAAATCCTCACCAGATTATCTTCCTGAGCTTGCACATTTAACAGCTGTGCCTATTCTAAAGCTTATTTCAAAGCTTATTCTAGCAATCTTGAACTAAAATTTGTCAAGTACAGCTATTTATTTATTTGACAAACAATATGTGGGTTAAAGTAACAAGAATAATAAATAATCACAAAACATTAGAGCTGCATGAGTTCATAGATATTATTTAACCTAGGGACAGGCTTTTCTGTAAAAGGCCAGATAGTGAGTATTTTAGGTTTCAGGGGCCACTTAGTCTCTGTTGTAATGACTCAATCTTGCCAATGTAGGGAGAAAGCAGCTACAGGTAAATGTACATAAACANTGTAATGACTCAATCTTGCCAATGTAGGGAGAAAGCAGCTACAGGTAAATGTACATAAACAAATGTGGCTGTGTTTCAATAAAACTTTACTTACAAAAATATGTGTCAGGCTGGATTTAGTCTGTGGGCAATAGTTTACAGACCCCTGAACTAATCCATCTCAGTCATTTCTTACATGCAAACAAAGTATTGGAACCAAAGAATAAACAGGGTGACTCATGTTCCAGATTGACCAGGACAGTCTCAGTATATGCCTGTTCTCTCAATATAATTATTAATACATCTCCTTTCACTCTCAAAAGCATCCTGGTTTGAGTACCCTTTGTAATGTCATTTCCTTTGACTTATGTAAATCGCCATATTTCCTGTGTATTAACAATGCCCTACAAATAATTCAAAATTAAGTATACATACAGCACAGATAGCACTAATGTTTAAAAACTTCTAAAGTTAGTTTAGGGGACTGTAATATTCTCAAAATTTTTAATATCCCAATAGTAATTTGTTTCCTAAAGTCCAGTAAGTTATCCTGTATAGTGGAACAAAAGATTCAAGATATTGTTATATGCTACATAGTATAATGTCATTTAATTATTCAAGAAAAATATTAAATAGTTTTCTTGTGTACATATAAGCCATCTTAGTAAACATTAATAGCTTAAAATATTTAGAAAGCTGTAAGCCAAATATTCACCAAGTTATCTTAAGTTGTACTGTTAGTTTACTTCTTCCCATTGGACACTTCCTTTATGTTCTAATGTTGCCTCAAAGTCAAGTGTGACCATACATAGTGAACGTTAGATCAAAGCATTTGCTCTGAGTGTTAAAGGGAAGCAGAGATTTCATGAGATTACATTTCTTGGCTGTTCCCCCTGAGTCTTCCTCCAGCCTGGTCTGCACC
>NW_007735332.1:66915-69572 GCF_000696425.1 Galeopterus variegatus | reverse complement strand
AAAATAATGAAAGTTTATATCACAATTTAAAATATTGTCAACGATTTTAGCTTTTCCTACTAATCTTGGGCCTGAGGCTTTGCAAATCATTCAGTCATCATCTGCCCAAGATAAAATTTTATCTTTGGAGACATCTGTGTGAATGGTTAAAATGCTCAAGGTCATACAAGTATTCATGGCTATTGTTACCAGTTTGAATAGGAAAATACGAGCAAAATAGCCTTATTTAAGAACTTCAGGTAGAAGCAGATTATGTATTGTATAATTTATAAAATGTGCTTTTTCCCCCACATTTTCCATAGATCACTCTTTTTAACTTCAATTCTAAGCCACTTGAGAACTAGGACCATACCTTTGTTTAAAAGTTTCCCAGGAATTCCCTAGTTACGTCAAGAGTTCTGGTTGGAATTGACTGGCCAGTGCAGCTCTTAATAAATTTTTAACTACCAAAGGTTTCATTTAAATTATTATGTGTATATATATTAGAATGTATTAGTAAGTCAATGAACACTTTTCAGTTCCTCCAAGAATTTTCATAGCTGACAAACATGTCACAGATTAATGGTGAGGGGACTGACCCAAGGCACTGCACATTTCCAGACCACACACCTGTGGGTTAAAGGTCAGAAAATAAGGAAAGGACAAGCAGGCCTTCCAAATACACCCTTCACTTTCCGATTCTACTAGGTGAAACAGGGCCACATCAACAGCATTCTCTGGTTTACATCATGACCAGTCTTGAAGCAATAGAGAAGCTATTCTCAGACTTAGAGGGAAAAAGAGCCCTCTTCTCTTTCTTCTGTCTATATCCCCACTCAAGTAAACAGAATTTACTGAAAAGGGTAAATCAATGCTATAGGAGGAAGGGTTGCATCCGGGCTAGTGTGTTGGAGACAGTTGAGTGTGCACCAAATTTTTTTTTTATAGCATGCTATACTTTGAATGTGTCCCCCTAAAATTCATGTTTTAGAATCTTAATCCTCAGGGCAACAGTGTTGAGAAGCAGAGCTCTCATGAATGAATTAATGCCTTTATAAAAAGGATTGGAAGCTGTGAGCTTATTCTCTTGCCCTCTCTTGCCCTTCCACTTTCTGCCATATAAAGATGCAGCAAGAAGGCCCTCACCAGATGCTAGCACCTTGATCTTGGACTTCCCAGCCTCCAGAACTGTGAGGAAATAAGTTTCTGTTCTTTATAAATTACCCAGTCTCAGGTATTCTATTATAGCAGTACAAACAAACTAAAGCAGAGTACATGGCAAGGTATAATTCACAGCCTCCCTGTCAGTTATGTGTGGCCGTAGGACTAAGTTTTCAACAATTCAACATGGGAAAGTGAGACGTGCTACTTCTATAGAGCATGAGCCTTGAGACACTGCCCTTGCTTCCTTCACACTCTCTCCTTTCTGAAAACTAGAACCTACCAGAAGAATTAGTGTGAGCAGAACAGGGAATAGCCTTCATCTCAGCCTATAGAACTAGGATTTCTACATCTTCATGAGGGATTAGAAAGGAAGCATTCATGCTGTTAAAAGAAAAACTTCAAACAAAATTAATTTAACAGAGTTTATTTGAGAAAAGAACAGTTCATAAATCAGGCAGCACTCAGAACCAGGAGAGGTTCAGTGAGCTCCTTTGAAGCAGGGTGGGCAGAGAGCTTTTATAGGCTGAACATGGAAGGAAGACAAAGAAAACATTTCGGACTGGTTAAACTGTAAAGTCCCTACTTAGCAGTTTGCTGGTGGTTTGTGATTGGTAGTTTCTAGTATTGTTTTACTGTTCACATTGGGCATCAGTTGCATACAAAGGAACTTAAAAGCACCAGAGCCACCCCAGCCTAATGACCTCCCAATTAAATTTTTTAACAACTCTTTCAAGCTCTTCCAAATGGAAGGGGAGTGATTTATCTGATTGCTGAAACTGGGCACAAGATTCCTTTTTCATGCCTGGTCTGATCTGGGTACTGTCCTGCCCTCAAGGTGTGCAACTCCTTTTTAGTTATTCCTGCTCCTCCCTAATGAATATATCTGGGTCTGAGATGGCCTTCTCTGGGCAGATCTACAAGCCCATTGCTCTTGGCTTCTGCTTTCTTAGACTTGATGAGTACAACTTAGGCTGCCATCTTCTGGGCAGCCATTTGGGTAAATGCCCTTACAAACCCCACTCTTCAAACACAAGCGTTTCCAGCGACAGCCTTCCAGGTCTATTGGGAGGTCGGCACATAGTTGAAAGTGCTCTTTGACTTCAGGCCCAAGCACACTCTTTGTCTGACTCACTGGGTTTACTGTATTATGATCCCTACCTGACTTTTGGGTATATTTCTCAATTTGATTCATTAGTTTAAAAGAAAGAGGGATGTGATTGTTTGGCACATTTATACTCCACATAAGAGGGCACCACCTCAAAGAAATATTACAAGATCCAATAAATATTTAATTATATCATTTCTGCTTTAAGAAATATGAATTTTCACTTCTTCGGGTACCAAGCATATACAATCATTCTGGGTGATTATTTGATATGATCTATCAACAGTACTAAAAATGTTCTGTGGCTGAGACAGCTACAGTCTGCCAGTTCATGCTTCCCCCTCACCGAGGGTAGAGTGGCTAAGATAGCCAGGATCATTTCCCAGCTCCCCTGACATCTAAGCAAGGC
>NW_007735332.1:43785-66472 GCF_000696425.1 Galeopterus variegatus | reverse complement strand
AGGGTAGAGTGGCTAAGATAGCCAGGATCATTTCCCAGCTCCCCTGACATCTAAGCAAGGCCAAGCGACTTGCTCTCACCATGGAATGGAAGCAGATGTGAGGAGCAACACTGCTGTGTTAAGGAGTAGAAGGGATGTGTTTCCTCACCCTCAGTTTCTCCTTCCACTGGCCTGGTACAGACTAACGTGTAACCCCAGAGGCCACGTCTTGAAGAAAAGGCAGCTCAATCCTGCTTAGAAAAGAAGGAGTCATCTATACCTAAACGTTTGTTGTTTGTTGAGCCACTATACTTTTTTCGTCCATTTTTTTACACCAGATAACCCACCCTAACTAACAGAAGTGTATAGTTTTGTAACCACAATTCTACTTATAGTCATTGGTCCAAGTAAATAACTACAGATAAGCAAAAGAATTACGTACGAAAATGTGATTACAACATGAAGCAATTTGGAAACAACTTAAAGGTCACTAAAAAAACAGTTAGGTAAATAAATCTATTTATGATAGAATATGTTTTAAGCATTTAAAACAAATTTTGATTTTAAATCAAATGATATGAAAGTAATAATAATTTTTAAAATAGCCAGTTGACATTTACAAAGTAGCTGACACATTCCAGGCACTGTTCTAAGCACTTTTTGTCTTTATAACAACCCTGTCATCTACATTTTATGGATAAGAAAGCTGAGGCACAGAGGTTAAGTAACCTACCTCAGATCACATAGCCAACAGATGGCAGAGCTAAGAATATAACATATAGTGATATGTGAACATGTCTGTTAGATATGATGATTAAAAATCACAGAGAGGGGCTGGCCCGGTGGCGCACTGCTACAGTGCGCCGCTTGGAAGCGCGGCGGCGCTCCCGCCGAGGGTTCGGATCCCACATACAGACCGGTTCCCGCTCACTGGCTGAGCGAGGTGCGGGAGCAACACCGAGGGTTGCGATCCCGTTGCCGGTCCCGGTCCGGTACGGGCGCGACACTGAGGGTTGCGATCCGTTGCCGGTCACAAAAAAAAGACAAAAAGGAAAAAAAAAATCACAGAGAAAAATAAAGATACATTCTTATCTTTATTATTTTGTGTGAGTGAGTTGGGTCAACTAGAGCTGTTCACACATTCATTCATTCATTCATCCATCCATCCAAAACTATTTATTGAGTGTTTAGGCCAGGCACTCTTGAACAAGAAACAAAACTGACCTCATAGGCTTTACTGTCAAGTCAGGCAAACATAAGAAACAAATAAATATGTAATAAAATATCAGCTTGATAAATGCTGTGAAGAGAAGTAAATCTGAGTAAGAGCATAGAAGGTGATGGGAGAATGTGCACTTTAGAGAAGGTCATCAGGATCATCAGAGGAAGCCTCTCTCAGGGGGTGACAATGGGACACAGACAAGGAAACAAGCCATGTAGAATTCTGGGAAAGATTCTGGTCTAGGCAGAGGGAAGTGCAAAAACCTGGAGGTTGGACCAAATATGGAGTGTTTGAAGAACAGCAGGAAAACCAAGGAAGCTGTAGTGGAATACAGAGAGAGGAGAGAGGGAGGAAGAAGCTGGCCCAGACCTCGCAGGGCCTCACAGGAAAGGAGTCTAGATCTCTACAAGTGACATGCAAATGCCACAGGTTGACATCCCTGGGACAGACTCTTGAGGTGGAAATGCATGAGCAGGAAGTTTCTGAGAAGCGATCTCGGGCATCTATACCTGAAGAAGTGTGAAGGAAGCAGGATTTGCAGAAGGAGAGGTTGAGCTGTGAGCAACCCATCCAGGGCCAGCCTGTGGCTCACTCGGGAGAGTGAGGTGCTGATAACACCAAGGCCACAGGTTCAGATCCCATATAGGGATGGCTGGTTTGCTCACTGGGTGAGCGTGGTGCTGACGACAACCCATCCCACTGGGAGCTCTAAAGCTAGAATGCTTTAGTCAATGCAGGCTTCATGCATCAACTACCAATGGATGCAGGCTGCCATGAGGATGACCTTGAATAAGGCAACTCTCTTCAGTGGAGGCAAGTCCTAAAAGAGAATTAGTTGAGGGCTGTCTGCTGTCAGCAGTCCCAGCACCTGGGGAAATTAGTGATTTACCCTGGAGAGGGCTATCTGAGCAGTGCACCAGAGTATCTGCTACAGGAAGCCATTGGAGGGTACTGAGCAAGGGAACAGCATGATTGGAATCACATTTTTAAGGATCGCTCTGGCTGCTGTGTTGAGAAATGAGCAAGAAATTGGGAGCAAGCAAGAGCAGAAATAGGGAGACCAATTAGAAGGTGAGGGGCCACTTTGGACTTCTGGCCTCGCACTGTCTAGAAAATAAGCCAGGAAGCAGTGTGGAGCTGGGAAGGTGGCCAAAGCAAATTCTTGGTTACTCATATCAGGGAATGAAAACATCCATCGAAGGGTCCCATTTACTTTTTCAACATGAACAAAAATATCTGCAGAAAGTTACAAGGATCCCAGGAGGCACCATCAGTTCTAGTTCAGAGATGGAAAATCTCATGATCCCTTGCTACAATTGGAATAATAAATTGGTCCAGAAAACTGATAATCTAAAAAAAAGAACCAACCACAAGGGTGACTTTGTTATGTTCAATTAAGAAAGTAGAGAAATAAGGTCTGGCCAGTTAACTCAGTTAGTTAGAGCTTTGGTCCAGGCTACAGAAAACTTTATTGCAATAAGTACAGTAGGTATATATGCAGACAAGAAATTTAACACTAAATCATATAGTATACGAATTCATCAGATCACTGATTTGATTAGTGAATATTTTGCCAATTTGTATCCTAAAATATTTCTCCTCATGAAACTGGTTCTGAAATTTTTGCATGCATGGGAACCACCTTGGATGTTTGTTTAAAATGCAAGTTCCAGGTTTTAATCTCAAAGATCTGGTACAGGTCTGGGTGTAGCCCAAACACCCAGGATGACTCTGTTGGGGGTTGTTGATGGACAATCTTTGAGAAACATCACCTAGGGGAATATTCATCAAAAAGCAGAAGGTAATGTGTACGGTAATGTCATCAGCTTGTTGTCTTGGCAAGCAGAGCAATGATAGGCAATTGCGAATGGATCCATAAGTAGTCTCTGTTCAAGAAAGCTGTATGTCACAGTTTAACATAGATGAGGTTAAAATTTTCCTCAGTCACAGCATCCAGTAAACCAAAGTTCACGATGTTAGTGCCAGAAAATAACTCGGCTGAAAGTGAGTATCCAAAGGAAGTGTCACCAACTAACTCACAGGAAGACAGGTCCTCATGAGTACTCACTGCCTCATATGCTGCACTGCACCAGAAAGTTTTAGTTTCGCATCCAAAGTGAAACAATAACTTAAAATCCCATAAGTAATACATTGAAGAGTCGTTCTAATGCTGTATCTGGAGCGATCCCTGCTAAGATAAAAGGCTCTGTCCAGTGTTTATCTTGCTGGCAGAGAACAAAGCAAGCAGTGAGGCAGAGTATAATGGACCTGAAAGCACATAAGAGAAATGAACCAAGGAGAGTGTGGAGTTAAAACCTCATATAGAAAAAGAGCACTGAAGTAAAAGTCCAGCAAATCTACAGTCCAAGTGATATGAAGATATATTTGATCCAGTATACGGATGCACTGAATTTACATGAAATTCAACCTCTTGTCCTAGCGTATCTGGAAAGGTACGAAAATAAAGAGAGAAGCTTTAGCATTCTCTCTTAGACATACAAAAGCACACAATTAACCAGAAACACTGGTTACAACCTTCACTGGAAACTCTGAGAACCTGATCACTAGACCAAGCCTAGAAGGTGAAATCTACAATAAATATTAAATGTATAGTCCAGGATTATTAGTGCTTATTAACTCTGATCTACATGAAGTCTACTCTTCTTATCAGATCATAAAACTAGTGTCACAACATCCATTTTTATGAAACTTATGTGAACAGACATTTAAAACTGCCTCTGACTGAAGTTCTATAATCAAACATAAAAAGAAAGGAGAAAGACACTGTCATTTGATAAAGGGCTTGATATGGAAAGTCATATTTAGGGTAAAAGAGTCAATTCTTAATTATCTACAGGAGACAAGAAGTAAAATAGAGTAAAAATAGTTAATACTTCACTTTGATATTTATAATATTTTATAGATTTATCTTGTCAACTTGTTTTTTCTTGGAAAAATGCTACATTTAAGGTATTTTTTACTCTTTTATTTTGAGCATACTTGGGGTGTGGCCCAGAGAAAAAGGTGTCAGGATAAATCATGTTGAGATTTAAAGGTTACCCTTTATAATGTAGAATCAGAGTATGAAAGTTAAATAAATAGAACTTCCACTTTCATACTTGATAGAGTAACTAGGAGATTTCCCCCTACCAAAAACAACTATAAAACTGGACAAAATATATGAGGCAATTTTTTTCAGGCATTGAAAAATACATGGCACAGAACTATGATCCTTGAGAGAGGAAAAACACACAAAATAACTCCACAATATCCCAATTTTCTGTGGTACATGAAGGTAGAGCCCAGTCAAAATAGCAGTCTCAATGAGCCAAGATAAAGAGAACAGAGGTCCAGACTACTGAGATAGCTGGAATTTGCAGGGCAAGGTATTACAGAAGTGAGAACAGCACAGAAGTTTGCCCAATAATCTAAATGAACCTTAAGTCCTTAGCCAAGGGCTGAGCTATGCATTTGCAAGGCAAAACTCCGAATAACCTAGCAGAGCTCATCTGCGTTAGGGCTGAGACCTGTGGTGATACCAGAGGTTAGAGTATAAGAAACATGGGAGGTCCGGCCCAGTCAGAGTAGAGAGAGCTCTCTAAGCAATCATAGCCTTGAGTAAGGTCTATGACCTAGGAATAAGTTCAAAACAAAAGAAATTCTCCTAGTAAACAATAGTCACAAGACTAAGAGGACACAAAGAACTCACCATTAATTTAATTGACTACCAAAACAAAACTTCAAACCCTTTAAGGGAAGGTAATATAATCCAGACTCCATTAAACATATTATCCACACTGTCCAATATACAAAAAAAAAAAGACAAAAAACCCACAAACAAAAACATAGACATATAAGTAAGCAGTAGTGCATTACCTATAATCAAGGGGAAAAAAGAAATTAATAGAAATAGATTTCATCCTGATCCAGATGTAATTACAATTATGTTCAAAGATTAAAAGGAAAAGATGGTCATAATGAATGCACAGATGGTAAAAATAAGCAGAGAAATGGAAAATTTTTTAAAATCAAAGATAAATTATCAAATTTAAAAATACATCTGAAATTAAAAACTCATTTCTGGATTTAACAGCAGATTGTAAGCAATAAAAATAAGTGCTTAAATTTGAAGATAGATCACTAGAACTTATACAATATGAAGATCAGAGACGAAAAAGATTAGAAAAAGTAAATACAGCCTTGGTGACCTGTGGGGCAACAATACATAGTCTAAATGCAATTGCAGTTCCACAAAAAGAGGAGAGAGAAATGGGGTAAAAATTTTTTGAAAAAATTAGAGTCAAAAATTACTTATATTTGATGAGACATAAACCTAACCAATCTATGAAGCTAAGGAACCCCAAGCAGGATAAAGATAAAGGCCAACACACTCAGATACCTGATGTTCAAAGTGTTGAACAGAAAAAACAAGGAGAATTAGGGGGTGGAAGGGATGGTCAAAATATATATAATTACAGTTAGATAGGAAGAACAAATTTAAGATCTCTATTGTACAGCAAGGTTGTAGTTAACAATATATTGTACTCTTGAAAAATGCAAAGAGAGTAGATGTTAAGTGCTCTCACCATAAAAATGATAACTATATGAAGTGATACATTTGTTTATTAGCTAGATTTAATCATTTCACAATGTATAAATACTTCAAAACATCGTGTTGTACATGATAAATACATACAATGTTATACACCAAACTGAACAAAAAACAAAGAGGAGAATCTTAAAAGTACTTGTGAAAAAACAACAACTTACATAAGAAAATAAAAAACCAAGAGATATACACATATTTGTTGTCAGAAAAAATACAAGCCAGCAGACAATAGAATTACATATTTAAAGTGCTTTAAAAAAAAACCCTGCTAATCTAGAACTCAGTGTTCAATGGAAATATCTCTCAAAAATAAAGACAAAATAAAAACTGTTGGAAAGAAAATAGCTGAAAGAATTAATCACTAGCAGATCTGCACTGAAAGAATAAAAATGCTACTAGGAACTTTACAATTTCAACAAAGAATAAAGAGCACTATATGTAGGTAATATAAACTGTCTTTTCTTTCAATTTCTCTTTAAAAATTTCATGAAGTAATAATAATAGTCACTAAGCCACTAAAAAATAAATAAATAAATAAAACCAAAAATATATATAACTAACACACTAGCACACCAGTAGAGGAAATAAGTCACATTATTACAAACACTTAATTCATCCAAAAAAAGATAGAAATAAAAAGGGAAACACAAAGAAAAGATGAGGGAAATAAAAAACAAAATAGCAAAATAGTAAACATAAATCTATCCACATAATAATTGTGTTAAGTTAACGGGGTTTAATAGTCTAATAACATGGTAAAACTTGTCATATTAGATGGAAAAAGAAGTATCACCAAACTATAAGAAACTACAAGAAACCTGCTTTGACTATAAAAACAGAAGTCAAAAGTAAAAGGATAGAAAAATATCTTGCAAAAGCATAACAGAAGAAAGCTGAACTGGCTATATTAATAGTACACCAAGAAGACTTAGGGGAAAAAATAACCAGAGATAAAGAAGAATAATCCATAATGATAAAAGGGACAATTCAACCCAAAAGCATAATAATTTTAAATGTCTATCAATCTAATAACATAGATTCAAAATATATTAATCAAAAATTGACAGGTATGAATGTACACAAATCAAAAATTATAGCTGAAGATGTCCTTTTTAGTAATTAATTGTAGACAAAAAAGTCAGTAAAAACAGAAAAGACTTAAACTATCAACAAACATGACCTATTAATATTCATAGGGCAGTACATTAAACATTAGCAGGATACACACTTTTCAAGTGTGAAAAGTGTGGTTCAAGATGACCCATATTCTGTCCATAAAAAAGCCTCGAATTTAAAAAGAAAAAAATCATGCAGCATATGTTCTCTGACTACAAATAAATTAAATTAGAAATCAATAAGATACCTTGAAAATCTCCAAATATTTTGAAATTTAAAAACACACTTGTAAAATAATCTAGGGCTCAAAGAAGAAATCACATGAAAAGTTGGAAAATATGTTTAAGTGAATGATAAGGAAAACAAAACATACTAAAATTTTTGGAACAAAGTTAAAGCAATATTTAGAGGTTGGTCTGTACCTTTAAATGCTTACAGTTAAAAAGAAGAGTCTAAAATCAATTATCTAAGCATCCAACCTAACAATGTACAAAAAGAAGTGCAAATTAAATCCAAAGTAAGTAGAATAAAGGAAATAATACAAGATCATAAATCATCATAAAAGAAAATTGGTAAACAATAGAAAAAGATCAATAAAAATATAAGCTGGTTCTTCAAAAAGATTAATAAAATTTAAAAACTCTAGCTTGACTGATAAACGAAAAAAATGAATCACGAGTAACAATATCAGGAATGTAAAAGGGGACTTGCATACAGATCTTACAGACATTAAAAAATAGTGAAACAATATAATAAAAAACTTTATGCCTAAAATTTGACTAGATAAAATGTAAAAATTCCTTGAAAGACACAAATCACCAAAACTGACACAAGAAGAAATAAAATACCTTAATATTACTACATCTTGTAAAGAATGGAATTCATAATAAATATCCCTCACAAAACAAAACAAAACAAAAAAACAAAAACAAAAACCAACTCTAAGGGATCGGCCCTGTGGCTCACTCGGGAGAGTGCGGTGCTGGGAGTGCCAAGGCCGCGGATTCGGATTCTATATAGGGACGGCAGGTGCACTCACTGGCTGAGCGTGGTGCGGACCACACCGTGCCAAGGGTTGCATCCCCTTATCAGTCAGAAAAAAAAAAAAAAAAAAAAAAAAAAAAAAAAAAAAAAAAAACCAACTCTAGGTTTCAATGACTTAACTGGTGAATTCTACTAAGTATTCAAGTATTTAAGGAATATTATTAACTTTACATAAAATATTTCAGAAAGTATGGATAATGGTTATACTATGAGACTGACACTATCCTGATACTAAAATCAAATAAGGATATTTTAGGACAGAAACCTACAAAGCAATATCCCTCACAAACACAGATGCAAAAATTCTTAAAAATTATTACAATATCAAATAGAGCAATACATCAAAAGCATAATATTCCATGGCTAAGCAGAATTTATCCCAGGCTTATATAGTTGATTTAACATTCATAAATCAATTAATGTAGTCACAATATTAATAGAATAAAAAAGAAAAACCTATAATAATTTAAACTCATGATTTTTTAAAAAGACATTTGACAAAAGTCCACATTCTTACATAATGAATACTCTCAACAATATACAATAATAGCTACTATGACTAATAGTACCTGCAGCAAGGTAGCACAATATAAAGTCAATACACAAAATAACCTGTTGCATTTCTATATACCAGAAACAAATGGAAAATAAAATTTGAAAAATATCCTATGTAATAGCATCAAACAAACAACATGAAATACTTAAAGTAGCAAAACATGTAAGACCTGTACAATGAAAACTTAAAACTTTACTGAGAGAAAATAGGACCCAGATAGAGAGATGTCACTGGTTCATGAATTGAAAGGCTCAATAATGTCAGATTGTCAATTATCCCCAAATTGCTCTGTAGATTCAGTACAATCCCAACAAGAACACTAGTAGGATTTTTGTAGAAATCAATTAGCTAATTCTACAATGTATATGTAATGTAAGATTCTAGAATAGCCAAAATAATTAGAAAAAGAAAAAATTGGAGGACTACCTCATTTCAAAATGTTCTATGAAGCTACAGTAGTCAAGGCAGTGTAGGCTTGGCATCAGAATAGACATTCAGATCAATGGAATTAGAGTCCAAAAATATACATCTGTGTGTGTGTGTGTGTATGCGTGTGCGTGTGTGTCTGTGTGTGTGTAGACATGTTGGAAGTGTTTTCAGCAGACACTAACGCAATCAATGAGGAAAATAACAAATGTCTTGATCAGTAAATGGTACTGAATAACTGGATAAATATATGGGAAAAGAATACACCATACACAAAGTTTAATTTGAAATGGATCATAGACCTAAACATAAAAGCTAAGCCTATATACCTTCTGGAAGAATGGTAGAATACTACTCAGTAATAAAGAGGAACTATTTACACCCACAATGGCAAAGAGAGATGTGAGTAACAAGAGTCCGTATTGTAGTTTCACTTACATGAATTTCAAGAGCTGGTAAAAGTAATCGATGATAGAAGTAACAATGCCAGTTGCCTAGGTGAGTTGGTGATTGACCATGACTGAGTATAAGGACAATTTTTGGTGATAATGTCATGTTCTACATCTTTATCATGGTGGTGGTTACCTAGGTGTGTACATTTATCAAAATTTATCACATTTTACACTTAAGTTCGATCCATTTCACTGTATGTAAATTTTACCTAAATTGGAAAATATATTTTAAAATCTAAGATCCTATAAGAATCTTTATGTGCTTTTTTATGGGTTTAATAATTTTATAATCATTTTATCTTTCTTTAAATTAAATTTTTTCCACATATAAACTCCTCTGGCAAGATACTGGTGAATTAACTTTTTTTTATTGATTATGCATATTCATGGTTACAAAGGTGACCATCACCACTTGTACCCAAGATGTGCTGGCCAGATCAATACTATCACCATGCCCATTACTGTAAGTTATGATTATTCCCCAGGTCCCCCACCCAACCTCTCCACGGCCTTCCTCCCTCTCCCCCCACCCCCAATCTGCAACCCTAGGTCTGTTCTCTCCCTCTGCAAGTCCAACGCACCACTGTGGTCTTTCTTTCCTTCCTTCTTTCTCTCTTAGCTCCCATTTATGAGTGAGGACATGCAGTATTTTTCCTTCTGTGCCTGGCTTATTTCACTCAACATAAGTTTCTCCAAGCTCATTCATGTTGTGGCAAATGGCAGAATTTCGTTCTTTTTTATGGCAGAGGGGTATTTCATGATGTGTGTGTGTGTGTGTGTGTGTGTGTGTGTGTGTATCACATTTTCCTTATCCAGTCACCTGTCAATGGACATTTAGGTTGGTTCCATATCTTGGCTATTGTTAATAGAGCTGCAATGAACATGGGAGTGCAGGTATTCCTTTGACATGATCATGATTTCCATTCCTTTGGCTATATACCTGGAAGTGAGATTGCTGAATCGTATGGAAGATCTATCTGTAGTTCTTTGAGAAATTGCCATACTGTTTTCCATAGTGGATGTACTAATTTACAATCCCACTAACAGTGTAGGAGTGCTCCCTTCTCTCCACATCCTCACCAGCATTTGTTATTCGCCATCTTTTTGATTATAGCCAGTCTAGAGTGAGGTAATATCTCAGTGTGGTTTAAATTTGCATTTCCTTCATGATTAGTGATGTTGAGCATTTTTTTAAGTGCTTATTGGCCATTTGTATGTCTTTCTACGACAAATGTCGATTCAGCTACTTTGCCCATTTTTTAATTGGGTTATTTTGTTTTTTACTGTGCAGTTGTTTGTGTTCCTTGTATATTCTGGATATTAATCCCTTGTGAAATGTATAGTTTGCAAATATTTTCTCACACCCTGTAGGTTGTTGTTTCACTCTGTTGATGGTTTTTTATGCTGTGCAAAAGATTTTTAGTTTGATATAATCTCATTTATTTATTTTTCCCTTTGTTGCTTATGCTTCAGGGCTCCTGTTCATAAAGTCTGTGCCCAGTCCTAGGCCCTGAAGTGTCACCCTTATATTTTCCCTTAGTAGTTTTACAGATTCAGGTCTTATACTTAAATCTTTAATCCATTTTGAGTTGATTTTGGTATATGGTGAGAGGTGCAGATCTAGTTTCATTCTTCTGCATATGGATATCCAATTTCCCCAGCACTATTTATTGAAGAGGGAGTATTTTTCCCCAATGTATATTTTTGTGGGCTTTGTCAAGTGTCAATTGGATGTACGCCTGTGTTTTAATGTCTGGGTCCTCTATTCTGTTCCACTGGTCCAAGTGTCTATCTTTATGTCATTACCATGCTGTTTTGGTTACTGTTACTTTGTAGTATAATTTGAAGTTAGGTAGTTTATGCCTCCACCTTTTTATTCCCCCTCAAGATTGCTTTGGTTATTTGGGGTTTTTTGTTGTTCCATATGAATATTAGGATTGCTTTTTCTATTCTATTTCTGTGAAGAATGTCATTGGTATTTTGATGGAAATTGCACTGAATCTGTAGATTGCTTTGGGTAGTAAGGACATTTTCACAATGTTAATTCTTCCCATCCAAGATCAGGGAATGCCTTTCCATCTTTTTGCATGTTCTTTAATTTCTTTCAGTAGTGGTTTGTAGTTCTCATTGTAGAGATCTTTCATCTTGGTTAAATTAATTTCTAGGTATTTTATTTTGGGGGGTAACTATTATAAATAAGCTTACTTTCTTGATTTCTTTTTCTGTTAGCTCATTATTGGAAAATATAGACACAACTTATTTTGGGGCATTGATTTTGTATCCTGCAACATTACCAAAATTATTAACCATCTCAAAGAGTTTTTTGATAGAGTCTTTAGGGTTTTGTATATACAGGATGATGACATCTGCAAATAGGGACAGTTTGACTTCATCTTTTCCAATCTATATGCCCTTTCTTTCTCTTCTCTGATTACTCTCGCTAGTACCTCCAGTGTATGTTAAATAGAAGTGTTGAGAGTGGGCATCCTTGTATTCTTCCTGTTCGTAAGGGAAAAGACTTCAGTTTTTCCCCATTCAGGATGATATTGGTGGTGGACTTGTCATAGATAGCTTTTACTGTGTTGAGATACTTTCCTTCTGTACCTAGTGTGCAGAGATTCTTTATCTGCAGAGATGTTGAATTTCTGCATCTATTGAGATAATCATTTGGTTTTTGTCCTTGATTTTATTAATGTGATGTATCACATTTATTGACTTGTGTATGTTGAACCATCCTTACATTTCTGAGATGATCCAACTTTATCATGGTGTATAATTTTTTTGATGTGTTGCTCTATTCTGATTGCTAGTATTTTATCAAGGATTTTTGCATCTATGTTCATCGGAGATATTGGTCAATAGTTTCCTCTTTTCGTTGTTGTTGAATTTTTGTCTGGTTTTTGTGTCAAGGTGATGCTGGCCTCATAGAATTAATTTGGGAAAGTGGCCTCTGTTTCAACTTTTTAGAATAGTTTCAAGAGAATTGGTATTGAATCCTCTTTAAAGTTTTGATAGAATTCAGCAGAAAAGCCATCCGGTCCTGGACTTTTCTTCGTTGGGAGTTTGCTGGTTACTGCTTCAGTCTTGTTGCTTATTATTGGTCTGTTCAGGTTTATTCTTGGTTCAGTCTTGGTAGTTTGTATGTGTCCAAAAATTTATCCATTTTCTCCAGTTTTTGAATTTGTTGGTGTATAGTTGTTTATAATAGTACCTAATAATTTTCTGCATTTCTGTGGAATCAGTTGTAATGTCTCTTTTTCCATTTCTGATTTTTGTTATTTGGGTCTTCTCTCTCTTTTTATTTGTTAACCTAGCTAATGGTTTGTCTGCTATGTTTATCTTCTCAAAAACACAACTTTTGTTTCATTGATCTTTTGTATTGTTTTTCGGGTCTCTATATCATTTAGTTCTGCTCTAATCTTAGGTATTTCTTTCCATCTACTATCTTTGTGATTGGATTGTTATTGATTTTCTAGTTCTTTAAGGGGTAGGGTCAGATTGTTTACTTGAAACCTTTCTATTTTTTTGATGTAAACATTTTTTGCTGTGAACTTCACTCTTAGTACTGCTTTTGTAGTATCCCATAGGTTTTGATATAATGTGTCTTTATTTTTGTTGTTTTCTAGAAATTTTTTGATTTTCTGTTTAATATCTTCTTGGACCCATAGGCCATTCAGGAGCCTCTTTTTTAATTTCTGTGTATTTGTATTGAATCCTGAGTTTCACTTGTTATAAATTTCTAGTTTTAATCCATTGTGGTCTGAAAAGATAGTTGAGATGATTTCAATTTTTTAAAAGTTGTTGAGACTTGATTTGTGACATAATATGTGGTCTATCTTGGAGAATGTTCCATGTGTTGATGAGAAGAATGCATATTCTGTGGTTTTGGGATGAAAGGTTGTATAGATATCTGCCAGGTCCAATTGATCTAAAGAGTAGTTTAAATTTTCTGTTTCTCTGTTGATTTGTTGCTGGGATGATTTGTCTAATGATGAGGAGGGGTATTCACTATTATCATATTGGGCTCTATCTCTTTCTTTTGGTCTAACAGTGTTTTCTTTATATATCTGTGTGCCCCAGTGTTGGGTGCATATTATTTACAATTGTCATGTCTTCTTGCTGGATTGATCCCTTTATCATTATATTGTGGCCTTTTTAAAATCTTTTTATGGTTGTTAGTTTGAAGTCTATTTTATCCTATATAAGAATAGCTACTCCTCCTCATTTTTGGTTTGCATTTGCATGGTATATATATTTTTCCATCCCTTCACTGTTAGTCTGTTTGCGTCTTTACTGGTTAGATGAGTCTCTTGAAGACAGCATATAATTAGGTCTTGCTTTTTGATCCAATCCATCAGTCTGTGTCTTTTGAAGAGGGTTTAATCCATTTACATTAGGGTTATTGTTTAGAGGTATTGTCTTATTCCTGGCATTTTATGGCTCTTTGTTTAGATGTTTTGAGTCTCATTTGTTTTCTTCTTCTTTGATTATTGGTCTTCATTGTTTGTGAGGCTTTTTTGAAGTGGTAAGATTTAGTTTCTTTTGCCTTTCTATTTCATTTCTGTTTTACTAGTGGGTTTTATTCTTACTTGTGTATTTGTGGTAGTGATTACTGTTTTTCAGATTCCAGATGCAGGACTCCCTTGAGAATTTCTTGCAGGACTGATCGTGTGGTGATGAACCCCACAGTTTTTGTTTGTTTGTAAAATACACTATTTCTCACTCATTTCTGAAGGATAGCATGCCAGGTATAGTATTCTTGGCTGGCAGTTTTTTCTTTTAGTATTTTGGATTTGCCCATTTTCTTCTGGCCTGTAGAGTTTCAGTTAAGAAGTCTGCCGTTAGTCTGATGAGGGCTCCCTTATAAGTGACTTGATGCTTTTCTCTTGCTGCTTTTAGGATTCTCTTTTTGTCTTTGAGCTTTGCCAGTTTGATTATAATGTGGGATCTTTTTGGATTGAAACTGTTTGGGGATCTTTGAGCTTCCTGGGTCTAAAGGTCTGTGTCTCTCCCTACACCTTTTAAGTTTTCCATTATTATTTCATTGAAAAGTTTTTTAATGTCTTTACCTTTCCCCTCCTCTTCAGGAACACCCATGATTCAGATGTTTGTGCACTTAAGGTTGTCTGCTAGCTGTATTAGATACTCTTCATTTTGTTTTAATTTTTTCCTTTTTTTTTTTTTTTTTTTTTTTGTCTGCCTGGGTTATTTCATAAAGGCCATCTTCGAATTCAGAAATTCTTTCTTTCACTTGTTCTAATCTGCTGTTAAGCTCTTGGTTGTGTTTTTTTATTCCATTGGATGTGTCTTTCAGTTCCAGAAGCTCTGCTACATTCTTTTTTAAGGTATTAATGTCTTTGCAAATTTCATCCTTCACATCCTGGATATTTTTTTCTCATTTCATTGTGTTGTCTTACAGAGCCCTTTCCATTGTGTTCTCTAATTGAGTCTTCTCTTATCTCAATGAGTTTCCTTAAGATAGCTACTCAGAATTCCTTTTCAGTCACTTCAAGCGTTTCCTGTTCTACAGAGTTTGGTTCTTGAGAGTTACTGAATTCCTTTGGTGGTGTCATATTTTCTGATTTTTTAATATTTCTAATATCTCTACATTGATTTTTGGTGGTCTTGTAGATCAGCTGCTTCTTCTATTACTCTGGAGTGGACTTTGAAGAGAAAGACTTCTTCCTCTTTTTCCAGGCTCCTCCAGTGACTCTTCTTGTGTCAGTGAAGTCAAATAAGTGGGTCTATGCTCAAAAGTCTTCAACTAAAATAAGTGGAATTGAATTAAAGCCATCTGCTATCCAGCAGAGAAAAGTATTACCCCTCGGTAACAGATATTTATCCAATATTCCCCAAAATACTGTAAGATGGATATCAAGATCATTGTCTTTGCACCTCAGAGAAATTTTCCAGGCTCCTCCAGTGACTCTTCTTGTGTCAGTGAAGTCAAATAAGTGGGTCTATGCTCAAAAGTCTTCAACTAAAATAAGTGGAATTGAATTAAAGCCATCTGCTATCCAGCAGAGAAAAGTATTACCCCTCAGTAACAGATATTTATCCAATATTCCCAAAAATACTGTAAGATGGATATCAAGATCATTGTCTTTGCACCTCAGAGAAAGAAATTCATCCAGGCAGAAAAAATTAATGCTTGTTGGCTATGGAAGGGATTGCTAATTGTGCTTAAATTTGATCTTAAAAGTGCTAGAACCCTGACCCTCTCTTTTGGCTGTTATTTTTATTGATCATCTCCAGATTATGCTAGGAGGTAGGTTTAGTCTTCTTACATTATCATTAGTTACTTGTTGATGTAGTTTTGTGATAGATACTATTAATCCAACATTAATGATGAGGACACCGAAACTTAGGAAAAACTTACTTTGCATTTTCACAATGCCAGTTAATGAATTAATTCAAATCTTTTGAAGTAGCTACATCAATTTTTAAATTCTTACGGGCAATGCATTAATCAATCCCAAAATTAATTAATTAATTAAATCCAATTAATTAATCCCAAAATCTGGGGTTTAACAACATGTAGGCACATCTTAAATAATCTATAAAGTTAAGTAGAATATCCTGCTGGACACTCTGGTATCAAAAGATGAAATGCGTTTCTTTATTACTGTTCTTATGGTTTTAAAGTTTAATGAAGGAAATAATTTGGCCTGAAAAAATTTAGTCATCAGGAATGCAAAATCTAAAACAAATTAATACTACTAACACTTATTGAACATTTACTATATGTTAGGCCCTTTGCTAAGTGCTCTGCATATATCTTATTTGTTCTAAAAGAAAAAAAGAGAAGAAGCCCATCTCTATTTTACAGATGAGTCTTAGATTAACTGACCTGACTATGACCACCTCACTGTTCAGAGATGGATCCTGAGTAGTCTTGAGTGCAGAATATCCAATGTCAGAGCCTGTGCAGTTTATAGCTTTATCTTCATTCTTATATTTCCTCGTACGCCTCTTCCCTCTTTGGAAAGGGTTCCTATGACTATGACCTTCCAAAATAAACAGATTGTGAATCTAATCAGCTAGGTTTCACCAAAAAGGGAAAAGACTCACTCAGAGATTGAAATCAGACTAAAAAGTTGATCATGGAAGTACGATATGTCATTCTAATGAGGTCCCGTCTTCTGAACTTAGACACAGGTGACCACACAGAACATCTTGGGAAGAAATGAGTCAGGTACACGGAAGTATAATTTGCTGTACTACAGAATATCTGTTTTGCCAACTGGGTCTCCAATGTGAGCTCTGTGTATCGGAGTGAATTCACTGACATTTGCTGTACTACAGAATATCTGTTTTGCCAACTGGGTCTCCAATGTGAGCTCTGTGTATCAAAGGAGTGAATTCACTGACAGTCGGAGTGAATTCACTGACAAGTGTTTTTCTGTCACTGTGTACTGGTAAGAGTCCAGCAACCCTGCTTGCCAAACAGAAATGCCTCTGACAAGGTCATCAACAAAGTCACCCTTACGTGGCTGGTTGTTTCATCAGCACTCATGGCTCTATGTGGAAATGCTGAAGACTGGTGTACACTGAACAATTTTAGACACGGGAATTGCATGCTTATAAACGGAAAATTATCTACTGCCATCACTGTTGAACAACCTATTTACTGCCAACAGAACACAGTTTCTTACCAGCAGAGTACAGACTATGCTTGGAGAAGATAAAAATTGCCTGATAATTTCTTGCTACTGACTAAACTTTGATTATTCTGTCTTAAGGACTCAAACTAATGATCACCCAAATGTGCTCTGAATGAATACAGGTAAAAAATAATCACACATTTCTTTCATAGTTAAATGGTAGCTGTTCAGGCAAGAGAATACATATGCTATGTAATTAATTTGTAAATAATTGTGATTCAAGTCTAAGAATATCATTTACTCATCATAACAGAGGTGAAGCTCTCTAAGCAAAAATAATCACTTGCATTGTATCACTGCACACACCACAAGTTCAGGAGGTACGATGACGTGGCAATGCCTCAATATTTCAGCACAGTCAACTGAGCATTTTTAGGAAATGCTTAGCTGTGGAATAAATGTTAGCTTTGAAAGTTCACTTTAGGGAAGAAAAATGGTGTCTATCTGGCTCCATTCTTCCAGCTCAATAACTTCTTTTACTCAAGAGAATCCTTAAAGTAACGTGTACTTATTCTCAAAGAGATGTGAGAGTCTTGGACTAAATAACCCAGGTTTTTCCTTCCTCCTATTCTCCAAGTCTGGCTTTCCTAAAAGGAGGGTGGAAAGTTGGTGATTACTTATTAAAATGGTGCTTTAAGAACATGCTTAGAAAAGAAAGATTAGTGCAGCATTCATGCACAATTTATTTTTCAACGGCTTTATTGGGGAATAATTTACAAGCCACAAAACTCATCCGTTTGAAGTATATAAATCAATGATTTTCAGTAAATTTGGAGAGTTGTGCAATTGTAACCACAATCTAGTTTTAGAGGATTTCTATCACCTTCCTAATTTTTTCTTTTTGTTTGAAGTTAATCTCATTCCTACTCCAAGTTCCATGTAACTACTAATCTGTTTTCTCGTTATATTGACTTGCCTTTTCTAGGAAATTCATAAAATGGAATTTACAACAGGCAGTCTTTGTGTTCAGATTCTTTTACTTAGTATAATATTTTTGAGGTTCATTCATGTTACAGCATGCAAAAGTAGTTCTTTCCTCTTTATTTGGTGAATTGTGTTCCACTGTAGGAATATACCACATTTTGTTTATCCACTTACCAGCTGATAGACATTTGGATTGTTTCCAGTTTGAGGCTATTATGAAAATGCTACTTTAAACATTGGTACAAGTCTTTATGTGGATGTGAGTTTTCAGTTGTCTTAGGTAGATACCTACAAAAAGGAATTGGTGGACCGTAAGACACATTTTTGTCTAACTTTTGAGGAATAAGCCAAACTGTTTTTCAACATAGCTGTACACTTTTACATGTCCATCGACAATGTATGAGGGTTTCTGATTTTCTACATTCTCACCAATTCTTGGTATAGTCAGTCTTTTTTATTATAGTCATTTGCAAGTGTGGGTGGTAGCATCACACTGTGGTTTAAAAGCATATTTCCCTATAACAATTATGTTGCTCTGTGAAAGTCCTGGTTAGGAGAATGAAAAAACAAGCTAGAAAATGAAGGAAAACATATCAAACTACATATTCAAAAAACAGGATATAGAATATATGGAGAACTCTCAAAACAGAACAGTAAATAAAAAAAATTACCCAATTAGAAAATGGGCAAAAGATACGAACAGGCATTTCAACAAAGAGGATATACAGATGGTAAACCAGCACTTGAAAAGATATTCACCATCATTAGCCACTAGGGAAATGCAAATTAAAACCATAATGGGATATCATTATGTACTTTTCAGTATGGCTGAAATAAAAAATAATGACAATACCAAATATTAGCAGGGATGCAGAGAAATTGGATCACTCACACATTATTGGTGGGAATGTAAAATGGTATAGCCATTCTAGAAAATAGTTTGGCAGTTCTTAAAAAACTAAACACTCGACTATCATACAACTCAGCAATTTCACTTTTGGACATTCATCCTGGAGAAATGAAAACATGTTCATGCATGAATCTATACATAAATGTTCTTAGAAGGTTTTTTTTTCATAGTAGTAGTAGTAGTCAAAAATTGTAAACAATCAAAATGTCCTCTAACAGGTGGTTGGTTAAACAAATTATTGGTACATCCATACCACTGAATATTATTCATCAATGAAAAGTAAGAACTATTGATACACTCAACAACCTGGATTAATCACCAGAGAATTATGCTGAGTGAAAAAAACAATTCGATTCCAAATGGTCACTTGTATAATTTCATTTATATAACATTCTTGAAATGACAAAATTATAGAAATGGAGGACAGATTAGTGGTTGCAAGAGGTCAAGGACAGTGAGAAGGAAGAGAAGTGGTGTGGCCATAAAAAGGCAATGGAGAGATCTTTGTGGTGATGGAAATGTTCTATATCATGATTATACCAATGTCAGTATCTTGGCTGTAACACTGTGCTATAGTTTTGCAAGATGTTACCATTGGAGAAAACCGAGTGAAGAATACATGGGATGTCTTTGTGCTGTTTATTACAACTGCACGTGAATCTACAAATATCTCAAAATAAAAAATGTTTTAAAATGTTTAATTACAAAAAAATCAATTGAACAGAAATGTAATACTTTATTTCTGGATTCTGAATTCTGCTTCATTAATTCACATATTTATCTTTATGCAAATTCCATACTCTCTTGATTACTGTGGCTTTATTGTAAGTTTTAAAATTTGGAAGTGTAAATACTTCAACTTTGTTCTTATTTTTCAAAATTGGTTTGGGAATTCTAGTTCCTTTGCATTTCCATAAAAATTTTAGGACCATCTTACCAATTTCTATCTTTAAAAAAGCCTGCTGGGATTTTGGTGAGGATTCTATTGAATCTACAGATCAATTTAAGGATAATCGACATTCTAACTATTTCTTCCATTCTGCAATCTTGAGATATTGCTCTATTTATTTAGATCTTTTTAAATTGCTCTCAGCAATATTTTATAGTTTTCAGTATACAAATCTTACTCTTATTTTGTTCAATTTATTTCTATTTATTCTTTTTGATATGATCGTGAAGGAAATTGTTTTCTTAACTTTATTTTTGGATTGTTTGCCAGTAGTATTTTGAAAATTGATTTTGGTATATTGATCTTGTGTCCTGTAACCTTGCTAAACCTATTTACTTATTCTGCTAATTTTTGCAGATTCTTTAGGATTTTCTACATAC
Organism: Galeopterus variegatus; assembly: GCF_000696425.1. NCBI lineage: Eukaryota > Metazoa > Chordata > Mammalia > Dermoptera > Cynocephalidae > Galeopterus > Galeopterus variegatus. Next base: position 46,241 of record NW_007735332.1, on the reverse strand, counting down.
AAGTTAATGTCATCCTAAAATAAAAATATAAGAACAATTTTACTTCTTCCTTTCAAATCTAGATGCCCTCCCTTTCTTCCTTCCTTCCTATCTCTCTGTCTCTCTCTTTCTTATAATTTGTTTCATTGTTAAGGCCAACAGTGATGTCTCCTGTAATAAACTGCATCTTCTCTCATTTTTTCTTGATTAATTTGGGTAAAGATTTATAGATTTTATTTCCCCTAAAGAATCAACTTCTGATGTATCAGTTTTCTCTATTATTGTTCTGTTTTCAATTTCGTTGATTTCCATTTTGTTATTTCTTTCTTCTGCCCACTTTAGATTTAATTTAATCTTGAATTTTTTTTTAATTCTTGAAATAGAAGCTGAAATGATTGATTTAAGATTTCTTTTCTTTTTTAGGAATTGGTAAAGGGACACAAAAATCAACTATATAGTATATTGATAAATTAAAACTTAAGTAAATAAATAAAGATTTTTTTCTTCTTTTTTAATATAGGCATTTAAAGCTGCAGATGTCCCTCAATGCACCAAGTTAGCTGCATTCCATAAATTTTGACGTGTTTTTGTTTTCATTCAATTCAAAATACGTTCTGACTTCTCTATGATTTCTTTTTTGACCCACGTCATTTCAATGCTATCTGGACTCCTTTTTTTTTTTGAGAACTCAGTGAAAATTAAATTGCTCTCACACATGACGAGGTTTTGCTTTTCCTCTTTCTGCTTTCAAGTTTACTCTTTCAACAGTATGAATGTGTCTGAGTATAGATTTCTTTGTTTATTTTACTTGGGGCTCATTAAATTTTTAGATATTTGTTATCAAATTTGGAAGCCTTTTGACAATTATTTTTTCAAATATTTTTTCTGTCCCTCTGTCCTCTGCCTCTGGAACTCATATGTTGTTAAGCTTGATGTTTCCCTACAGGTCTCTGAGTTTCTGTTAATTTTTCTTAAATATTTTTTTCTCTGTTCTTTAATTTGGGTAAATTTAAATTGGACAAATGTATGCTCAAGACCCGTGATCCTTTCTCCTACCGTATTAATTCTACTGTTGAATCTTAGTGCATTTTTTATTTTAATTAATGTCCTTTGATTCTAGAAGTTTTCATTTGGTTCTTGTCTTGGTTTCTCTTTCTTTATTGATATTTCCTATTTCTGGTCATTGTTGTATTTTCCTTTAATTCTTTAAATATGGTTTCTTTTTGTCCTTTGAACATATTTTTAATAGCTGCTTTGCCATCCTAGTCTGCTAAATACATATGAGTCTCTTCAGAGATAATTTATAATGTTAGCTTTTTTCCCCGAGTATGAGTCACACTTTTATGTTTCTCTCCATGTGCTTGCATAACATTTTGTTGAAACCTGGGTATTTTAGATAATATATTGTAGTAGCTTTTAGATTCTGATTTTTGTGTGTGTGAGACTTGCTGCTAGATGTTTTGTTGTTTTGTTTTGTTTTTTAGAAACTTTCTTGGACTTAAACTGCTATATCTCTATCCCCTATGATGTGCAGCTGCTGATGTCTCTCATTACTTTTTATATTCTTACACCACCTGGCAGAAGGCAGGAGCCCACCTGGCGACCTAGGCAGGAGTCATGGGCAGCCCCCACTGCCTGGAAGAAGGAAGGAGTATGCCAAAAACACCACTGCCTCACAGGTGGTCCACCACAGCCATCACCATGGCCACTGCCTCTGCAAGGGTGGCAGGCTGCCACAGTAGCAGCCACAGCCACTGTGCAGGTGGCCCACCACCCACTCAACTACACTGACACAAAGAGAGTCAACAGCAGAGACTGGAAAAAGAAGAGGAAGTCTCTCTCCTCAAAGCCTACTCCAGAGTAATAGAAAAAGCAATTGCTCTACCAGATGACCAGACATCAATGTATAGATACTGGAAATATGAAAAAACAAGAAAAATATGACACCACCAAAGGAATATAGTAAATCTCAAACATTCAAACATCAGACCCTATAGAGCAGGAAACCCTTGAAATAACTGAAAAGGAACTCAGAAAAATATAAAAGAACTACCTTTTATATTCTTAGTTTTACTTTCTAGCCTGATTTGCTAGGGTTTGCCCATGTGTCTGAATAGCTTAGTAGTCAGCCAATGATTTGTTAAAGGTTGTGCTAAAACACCTCAGGTCAGTAAGGCTTCCACTCTGTGTTGACGGGTCCATGTGTGGTTTGGGGAATGCATTCAAAGTCCAGGCATTTTCAAGCCTGCTGGCTTCTACTTTCTGCCAGGCTCCTCTCGTGTCTTCCCTCAATACGTATGCAGCTTTCCAATCAGCCAGGGGTGTGTGGGTGTGGAAATCTTAAATCCTCTCAGGTCACTCCTACACATGTATGCAGCCTCTCAATTAGCCAGGTTGTAAGGAGTACTTATCTACCCCGTCTATGACTTTCTGAGTTTTAGGATCACCCTGTTAAGTTCCTGGACGGTCACCAGTCT
>NW_007735332.1:41636-42596 GCF_000696425.1 Galeopterus variegatus | reverse complement strand
GGGACCAATTCATGACTTGTTCATGTTTGTCCCCAGCTCTGCAGCAAATGCCTGGCAGATTGCAGGCCTGTTATAAATAATGCGTGCATGAATGATTCAGGCACAGGATTCAGTTAACAGTCAGAAGGGCGTACCTTAGAAAGGAGAATGCTGGTTTTCTTACTCTCATGCTTCAAGAAAGAATGAAAGGATGCATAGAAATAGTTTAAGGGACAGGGACAAAATGAAGCTGATTTAACAAACGAGATTTTTTCAGGTAACTAAAAAGGAGGTCATGCTCTGAGGGAAAACTTGATAATACAACTACAGACAAATGACCACACTGTATTTCTTTTCAATGTAGCTGCTCTACCTTATGCACTGTTTGCATTTTTAAATGGTCAGAAGTGGTAACTCTTCTACAAACAAACTGTATCCAGTCAGTAAAGGATTTCAAAGTCACAAATCAAAAGATGGAAAAGTTGCAAACTATGGTTTCCCTTAAAAGAGGGAAGGGTATTCACAACTTGGCTGAGAGCAATAGCGGCAGCTGATTACTGTGGAAACAGAAGTAAATTCTGGCAGTGGTTAAGAGAAAAATATTGTGGAGTTAGATCAGCTTCTCCACATTTGCTTTGCTGACTGAAAAAGAAAACCTAAGGACGTTCTCTGGGGTCTTTGCCAGGTGTAGGACTAACAGAAGGCAAATACCGATAAGGCAACTACCTAGTGGTTGGTGAGAGCTGGCACTTAATCCAAGATGCGATTCCTACAGGGAGCAGGCAGGAACATTGCCTCAATGCATGAGAGATTCCACAAACCCAAGACAGCCATGCTGAGTGACTTGGGCTCCAAGGCCCTGAGTGCAAACAGCATTAAGACACCTGTCGCCAAAGCTGCAAAAAAGCAGCTGCAGCAGCTGTGCCATCTCAATGCAGCCGAATACGGCCAGCTGGACAACCCCAGCTTGACCACATCAGA
>NW_007735332.1:31325-41188 GCF_000696425.1 Galeopterus variegatus | reverse complement strand
GTTATCAATAGGTAATGCATTTTGTGTTCACTTAGATGGATATATTTTTCCATCACATAATTTTATTTGCTTATCATTGCACCAGAACACCATTGGTGAACGGAGGAGCAAGCCCCTACTGATTCATCTTCCACAGAAAGAACACCAGGGATCCCCGAAAACTGAAACAACTCAAGAGAAAAACAGTGAGGCATAGTCCGAATGTCACTGATAAGCACTTTCAGATAATATGAGATAATGCTACATTTTAGTTATATGATAATTAAGAATGTTATGGGGGGTGGACACCCACAGCACCAGCAAACAGTCAACAACCTATCATTATGCAACAGCATAACAAAAGGAGGCATATTGGGCTCCAAAGTGGATAAATGGGTACAGAATTTCCCAGCACTGTTCTCTAAAACTGAAAAAAAGATGATTGCGGACCATCTGCTTATCCCAAAAGACAGCTCCTTCCAATTCATTATGCCAAAACTCACGGTTTTATCCAGAATTTTCCATTTTAGGTGAGAGAGGAGAAAATATATTTATTATACAATAAAGAACAACCATTCTATTTAGCATACTATAGATTTAACCATGCCATATATGCCAAAGCAGACAACACTTACCATTCAATTACCTAAATATTGCCTAAATAATAATTACCTAAATATTTATTACCTAAACAATAATAATCTTTAAAAAGCGTAATAATAAAAATGTATTGTTTCACACAGTATGTTCCTTAAAAGTTTCACACAAATTAAATTCTTGCTAATCAAATTACATGTAAAATGAATTTAAAAAATTCTATGGTGAATTCTTTTGCAAGTGAAAAAATGCTTTTGAATAAGCATAATTATTCCCTCATGTGTCCTTTTTAAACTCGGAAGTCATAATAGGTGGTGTATTTAAATTGGGGAACATACACTTTTGTATGTAAGTTTCCAGGTTTTATTCTCAGCTGCCTCATCCAGCAGGGGCACTAGCCCCACAGCCTCTGCCAGGGGAGGGCAGTTTTCCCCAGCAGCAAGAAACCGCTGAAACATGAGGGTAGGTGTGAGATACAGTTAAGTGAGGGAGAGGGGTTTCAAGCATTATGTCTAAGGAACAAGGAGAAGCTACAGGAAGAAGAAAAGGCAAAAGATTGGGATAGAAGGAGCCTGAGGTGTGTGGGAGCGGAAGAGCAGGCAAGTCAAGCCTATAACCTGGATGGGGACGATGACCTAGATGAGGATGTCGTGTGTACACATGTGTGTGCACGTGTGTGGGGGGCGCACACACGTGGGGGGTGTATACAGGGGGTGCGTGTGTGCACGTGTGGTGTTACACATGTGTGTGCACGTGTGTGGGGGGCGCACACACGTGGGGGGTGTATACAGGGGGTGCATGTGTGCATGTGTGGTGTGTGCATCACACACACACAAGTACGTGTATGGTGGCCATAGTAAAGACTCTGGGCCTTAGGGAGCTGAGTTGCTCGGGGTTGGAACATAGGCAGAATATTTTAACATACTCTTAGAGGTTGAAAATTGTCATTACAGATGTTGAAAGCAGTCTCATAGCAAACGTCGTGCCAATTTTACACGTCAGAAACTGGTGTGCTAAAATATGAAAACCAGCAGTCTAGCATAAGCCTAAAATGCTTGACAGAAACACTCTGTATCCAAGCCAATAGTTAAGATGACTTTATTGTTAATGAAAATGATGCCCATATGAAATTCTAGAAATGAAGGGAAAAAATGCTAAGTCTCAAACTGGATAGAGAATGTTCAAAATAAAAACAGGTGCTGGGAAATGACAAAGCATCGCTGAACACCATAGGAAAGGGTCTAGGTGGGAACCAAGCCCTGGGGTGTAGGCACAGGGAATGGTGTGGAGCAAGGCCTGGGAACTGCCACTGCGTTCCTCCCAGCACGCTGGCGAGTCTGGAAACAGCTGGCCAGTGTGTGGGAGCCAGCAGGAGGCCCTCTCTGAAGACCTGGGCCCTGAAGGAAAGGCCCGCCTCTCCTAGGAAGGCTGCTGCTGGGCACCAATGTCACCTTTCAGGACCTGCCCAGGACCAATTCACCCACCAGAGCAAAGGGGAATAACCTCTTCCTGCTGGGGGAAAGTCCATGACAAGCATTTTAGGATTTTATCCTGACCAACCTAACTCAAGCTGTCTCCACTCCATTCACTATCTTATTCCCCTTTTAAATGATTTTTAGAGCCTGCATTGCTATCTGAAAATATGGATTTGCTTTGTGGGTTTCTTACTCATCTCCCTGTGTGACATTTCTTTTGAAGGTGTCATAACTATGTATGTGCTGAGGGCTGAATGTTTGTGCCCATGCCCCTCCAAATTCATATTTTGACATCCTAATCCATAGAGTGATGGGACTGGCGGGGGGAGGCCTTTAGTAGGTGGTTAAGTCATGAGGGTGCAGCCCCTCCCAAATGGTGTTCATGCCCTTATAAAACTATTTGTTTAAGTGGCTGGTTTCTTTCACTTAGCATAGTGTCTTCAAGGTTCATCCATATTGTAGCACGTATTAGAATTCCCTTCCTTTTTTAAAGGCTGAATAATATTCCATTGTGTGTGTATCCCACATTTTGTTTATCCACTCATCCATCAATGGACACTTGGGTTATTTCCAATAGCTCACTCATATTATTTAGCCCATTTATTTTACCCCATAAAAGTACATTGAGATCCTGACTCTATCACCCAAAGTATGGGCTATGCCTATGAGCATCTAATCACCCAGGGGTGTGTCCTCGGCCCCTTCATTGAGTCACTGTGCTTCTCCTAGAGGACTTCACAGGCCATCAGCAGATTTATGTTCCTTCCCAGCCTTGAATTTTGACTCAGCCTTGGTTATGGCAAAGTCCTTTTCATACTTGAGGAAGCAGTTTAAATATTAGCTTCTCTCTGAAAATCTCCCTCTCTCTTCCCAAGCCTCCCCTGATGTTCCCAAATCCCTTTGTGCATCAAAACAGCCCCAGTCATGATAAACTGCATTTTAATTACATGATTCACCCCCCTCTGTATTATAGGCTCACACTGTCTTTAAACCCTTGGGGCTTAATGCCATAGCTGTTATGTAATTATTACTCAATAAATATATTTGAATAAGTTAATAAGATATGAATTCTCTGTTCTCTTTTCAGTTTTCCAAAATTGAAATGTAAATTGGAAATAGTATATTGTGTGAACAGTTTTCATCCTCTGACCTCCAAAATAGCCTGATGAGGTTTTCTTCCCTGTGTTACAGTATAGAGGTGTCAGTTAACATGACACGATAATATCAAGTGAGGATTAGATTATTTAACAAAAGAAAGATTTGAAAGAGACATCACAGGAGGAGGAGCAATGACAGGCTGGCATAGCAACACTGTCTTCTCATAATGCTGTCTGCTTTCTTCTGTCACTTTCAGGGGCATCTGAGCACCAGGCTTCGACTCAGAAATGTAATGGCCAGATCTCTAGGCAAAGCTGAGTGTGTCTTCCTTTGTTCACGTCCAACGCCTGGTGGTTTCCAATACAAAGAGCATCTCTCTGGAAAGATGGAGTTGGCATGAACACACGAGGGCAGCATATCAAGAAAAGGCTGCTGACAAGGAGCAAATGAATGCTGCACTTTCGACTGCGTAAAAAATGCTACCACTTATTTCCTGGAGGAGGAATCCATAGCAACAGATAATGAAGATTAAATAAAACCTCCTGCCTGTTGGCCACCTTAGATACTCCTTCAAAGTTTCAATTGCTATTTGTAAATACTGTGAATGTTGACACAATTTACTGTAACTAGCAAGAACCCAGCATTAGAAAAGAAGTTTTTAAATTACAAATAAGATGTGCTAATATAAACGTGTGGAAAAAACACGAGGCCACATTTTCACAGTCAATAATTGTCTTGCTTCACTTTCCCAAGTGACCAAAGCTACCTATTTAAAAAATTATCTCTATAGGTCAACCCTAACCTGCAAATGTGTTTTAAATATATGCATTAATATCTACTACTATTAAACAAAAGAATATGCCAAATCAGATGTTTATCCCCTTCTATTGAGCCCTGGAGTTACATAGATGGGTCTTGACTGCCACTACTTGGTGGGGAGAAAGGGGGATTGAGAGTTCCAGCTCCTCAAGTCTCCCAACACAGCAGTTCTGGTTTTAGATGTTCTGCACATTGGCCAATTGCCAAAGAGTTTCCATGTTTGAATACGACTGTACTAAAAAAAATAGGAACTTAACAGCAGAAGAATCTTATGAAAAGGAGCCAGGGCTCAGATTTAGGAAACCTGGGAGTAGCCCAGGCTCTGCTACTAACCAGCCATGTAATGTTGGACGAACCACATAAATGCTCTGGGCCTCAATTTCCCCATCTAAACACTGATGTGATATAAAAGAATCTATAGTCCACTTTAGCTCGAAAATTCTGAGATGCAAATAAAATTTTGGAATGACATGAATAATGCCTTGTAGATATGTAAACACAATATTTATTTGAGAAGTGTTTAAAGAAACTTTGTTTCATAATAGAAATGATATTCCATATCATCAGTGCAATGTGTGGGAATCATCTATCTTTAGACCATGTTTCTGATAATTGGTACCTAATTTCAATGCTTTCCTTGAGATTCTGTCCCTGTTGTTTTTGATTGCCTGATTAGAAACTATGAATGTTTGAATCAGACCTCCTCTTCAATTTGCTCAACTTATTAATTATTTAAATTATGTAGTTCAATTAAACTGAAAAAGAGATCTCTAGCACCCTAAGGTAATTAAGAGAATACAAGCTCTAATCCATAATTCAGAAATTACAAAGATTCGATTGGATGAAAGATGCTTGCCCAAGAGCTCAAGGCTTTTCCATATGTCACAGCAAGTGTTTCTGTGCGTTGCCAATAAAATCTTGAATATACTGCTAAGTGATAATATATTCATCGTCTTTGGATATATCATATGCAAGTCAAATAAGCAAATGTTAAAAACCAATACATGCCAGATTTTCAAGCATATTGTCTCATTTAATTTTCACAACAACTCCATGAGATACATGCGCATGCAACTCCATGAGATACATGTGCATGCATGTGTGTGTGTGTGTGTGTGTGTGTGTGTGTGTGTGTGTGTGTGTGTATTCCTGGAAAAGTACCAAAGTGACTAATTACACTGCCCCAGGTTATACCTAGCAGAGGTCACTAATATGGAATTCAACACAGGTTTTGAAATCCCATTCATTGTTATATCCACTATATTGTTTCCCTTGACAATGGAATTTTCCATTAAGAGTTGGCAATTCTCTTTTTTTTTTTTTTTCCTTTTTGTCTTTTTTCGTGACCGGCAACGGATTGCAACCCTCAGTGTCGCGCCAGTACCGGACCGGGACCGGCAACTGGATCACAACCCTCGGTGTTGCGCACGCACCTCGCTCAGTGAGCGGCCGGTCTGTATGTGGGATCCGAACCCTCGGTGGGAGCGCCGCCGCACTCCCAAGCAGCGCACTGTAGCAGTGCACCACCGGGCCAGCCCAAGAGTTGGCAATTCTTTTTTTTTTTTTTCCTTTTTTGTCTTTTTTCGTGACCGGCAACAGATCGCAACCCTCAGTGTCGCGCCCGTACCGGACCGGGACCGGCAACTGGATCGCAACCCTCGGTGTTGCGCACGCACCTCGCTCAGTGAGCGGCCGGTCTGTATGTGGGATCCGAACCCTCGGTGGGAGCGCCGCCGCACTCCCAAGCAGCGCACTGTAGCAGTGCGCCACCGGGCCGGCCCCGAGTTGGCAATTCTTAAGCATCTACTAAGTATAAGGGCACCATGCGAGAAAGGAGAATCCTATCTGTGGTGCTTTCTCCATCTAGTTGACATACAAAGCACAGAGGAAGCCCCACACGACAAAGGCAGCATATACTGAAATGCCTAATGAGCAGTGTGACCCACAGGTGCTGTGAGAACTCAGGAAAGGGGAAATCAGAGTCTGCAAGGAGAAAAGCTTCATACAGGTGACAGGACCCAAGAAGAGCTTTGAAGGATGAAAGTTTAGGTATGTGGAGGAGGAGAGGGAGGCATTCCAGGCAGGACTAGACTGAGTGAGCAAAAGCTAAGATGCAAGAGTGAAAGAATAACACACAGGGAAAGGTAACAGCAACGTCCTGGCCCAAAGCTGGGGGAAAGGAGAGAGCTCATAGTGCACATTTTATTGCTCTGCTTCAACACATACATGCATGTGTTATACATATTCTTTTGCATGCAAATGTTATACAATAAAACTTGAGAAGATCTGGCAAGATATATTCAGAGAATAATTAATAGAAACATCTGGATATACAGTGCCTATAGTTTGAAGAGCAGGGGAGAAGATTTGGCAGAAGGACTGAGGTCCAAATAAGAAGTGACTTGAATACAACAATGAAACAATCAGTAGTCAAGAACAATGGATACCATTACAAAAAGTAAAGAGCTACATGTAATAAAGTCATTTTCAAACGTTTGCAACCATAAAAAATACACTTTTGTTCACTGATTACAATGTTATCTTTAATGAATAATCCTGGGTAATAGTACCTAGTTCTCTGACTCTTGTCCAAACAGTAATCACTGGCAGCGCTTATGAAGTGGAGCTTAAACTGTGAAAGCTCCATCCAGGCACTAGGAGGTATTTCTGTGCCATCAACCTTCTCATCTCCAGCAGCCCTGTGACCTTCACCTTGACACATAACTTATAATACACAGACTGATTTAAACAAGTTAGTGTGCCAAAGCCCAGAGATATCACTTGCCTACTTCACTGCTACGTCCCTAGTGCACGGCACCTGGACTGCTATGTAGTAACTGCTCAATTAATATTTATTGAATACGCAGATGAAAAAGAGAAAGGATGGGCAGTAAAGGAAGGAAAGAGAAGACACTTTGGGTTTTTCTTACTCTCCATTTCCTTTTCCCAAGTATATTTTTTCACTTTTTTACTTAAGAACTTATTCAACAAATATTTATTGAATGATTTTTATGTTCTTATCACTGTTCTAGATGCTGAGGATATAGCAGTGATCAAAGCAGACACACACAAAAATCCTGACTTTGTGGAACATTTTTTAATGAATGCACCATCAGGAGTATGCTCTTTTATTTTTTATCCCTGCATCCTGAAGAATGTGGATATATTCCAAGCAATAATTTCTTTGTAGTAAAGCTTTACTTCAATTAAACTGTGTAGTGTGTGTGTGTATAAAAGGATTTAACTAGTTTTCAGTTAACAGGTATTAAAAACTTTTTCCCAAGTTAATCAGATCTTCCTAAACCGTTGCAATTAAAAGCGGCCACAAATAGATAATATTGCTTTGGTACTGAGGTGGTGTGTTTAGGGAAAGGAATAAAGAAATAAATCATTTTGGAATAATTTTTTTTTACATTTACAAGGTTCTAGTAGAGAAATGATAATGTGACTCTTTAAAGTCACTGGAAATGACCTAAAGTAGTTACAGCCTAACAAAGTCAAATGAAAATTAAGTTGCATCCTTAATTTCACATTCGTTGATGTGGTTTGTGTGTGCAGACCTCTGGTTTCCTTTCAGCAGAGATCAATTGGGAGGGGGCTATTGGAGGTATACTTAATAATATGACTCAACCTTCCAGCTATCACAGTCAAACACCTGTTTTATTGATTTGTAAAAAAGACAATTTTTGATATAAAAGAAGAAAAATTCTTGGACAGTGTGATCCAAAGTTATACATGCTAATGAGAGGTGGACACTCATGAATATACCAAATGCTATTCAGAACTCTGTTTACAAATATATTCTGTTTAACTATGGTACCGAGATATCATTTCATTAATCTTCTCTCCCCAATCTAAGGAATCACTGTGTTGTAATAGATGACAATCTCCATATAAGATCAAGTCTGTGAAGCAGAGTAAATAACATTAGTCTTCTATACTCCTTGGGCGTATCTCAGAGCAGCACACTGCATCACTGGAACCCTGGTATCTTAAAGTGGGCTTTTTAATTAAACTGCTTTCTTTGAAATCCTAACTGGTTTTTTGTTCCTGGATTTGTTTTCCTTTTGCCAGATTACAAAGAAGAAAGTAATTTGCTTCCATATTTGTCTTAATTCCTAAAATAATTTTATTAGTAATGTTATAGATGAGTTTCAGATCAAACAAAAGGCACCCAGATAGAACCCCCACATGGCCAAAAGATATTGACTTGTATCTCAAATCCCCACTGCCCCGTATTAGAGAGTTCTTCCTGGAGGCACAAAGAATGAAAGCTAGTTAACTGCTAGTCAAAATAAATCCTAGAAAATGTGTTTTAATCGTACAGAAGGTCCAGTGGTTTTCTAATCAATAACCATGCTGTACTCTCCCATCATATTATTAATCACATATTAAAGTTTGTAAGTTGTCTGACCTGCCTTCATGAGGCTGTAAATTCTATGGGGGCGGGGAATATGCCTGTCTTATCTCCAGATCCCAAAACCTCACCAAGGTGAGGCACGAGTGCTGAATAAATTACATCCCAAGTTAAGCATTTTACTAATTTGTGTAAATATATATATACACATACCCATACCAGTAAAATTTGTGTATATACATACCCATAGCACAAAAATATAAAATTAAGTTTATATATAAGTGCAAATACAATGGAAGAGAGAATGAGTATTATTGTTCTGCTGGGAGAAGCCAAAGGCAATCTCACCTTTTTTAAACCTTCTGCTGTTTGACAAGGCTGTAGAAGTTTCTCAGACATCCGAAAAGGACAGTTCATTTTGTTAAAGATGGAAGTTTGCAGAGAGGAATTCTGACATATTAGGGCGGGAAAGAAACAGACAGAAAACAAAATCCAATGTTTTCCAGGACTCTGTTGCCATACGTAGTTTCTGCATCAAGGGATGAAGGTGAAGGAGTGGACAGTTTTCTCCTTTCTACCATCTCTCATCTCTACTCAGGAAGGAGATTTCTCGCAAGCTTCTTTTATCTTGCCAATTAGGCATGCTAGTGGTACTGCTGATTGGGGGTCACTAACTAGGATTGCCAGATTCAGCAAATAAGACAGGATGCCTAGATAAGTTTGAATTTTAGATAAACAACAAATAATTTTTTAATATATGTTCCAGATGTTGTATTTGGACTCCCTACAATTCATCTGGCAATTCCACCCCAAAGGCAAAGTGATTTCAATCCACATTTCCCAAGAAGGAAGTTTCAAACTAATTGTTGTTTTCCTTGGGTTCTGTTTCTCATTCCATGCTCTACTTGTCACTTTTTGCCATAAATCTTCTCTCAGAGGTGAACGACTGACTTAAGTACTTTTAAAAAATATTTACAGGTAATGATATTCAACTCTGTGCCCCACAGATATGTACAATCATCTATGTTACAATAAAAAAAAAAAAACTTCTCAAAATACTGTATTTGGTTATGTCATGCTGACTTAGCTTTTCCAGAGAGGAAAGCGCTCCTCAGGAACCAGCATCCTTTTTTTGTGGGCTCTCCATAGTAGCAGTAGTTCCCCAAATACTGGCATAAAGGAAACCCTGGATCAAATTACTTCCTGTTGCTGGAACTTCCCAGGCTGGATCAAATTACTTCCTACTCTAAAAGAAGTCTGCAAAGTCTTGGAGTCTTTTGACTTAAGGTCATAGAAAGAATGAGAGGTGGCCAGTCTTCGAAAAACCTGGACTTCATTCCTGGCTCTGATGGTGACTTGCTGTGTAGACAACAGGCAAGTCATTTTAAGTTGTTTGTGGCTCCTGCCTTTCATCATCTGGGGGCCGATAGCAATTCTAGCCTTTCCTAACTGAAAAGTCTCTTATAAGACTAAAATGACTAAAATGAAAACTCTTTTAAAAAAGTGAAATCTTGTAGGAAAATGTTACATCACTAATT
>NW_007735332.1:28868-30507 GCF_000696425.1 Galeopterus variegatus | reverse complement strand
TGATAGCAATTCTAGCCTTTCCTAACTGAAAAGTCTCTTATAAGACTAAAATGAAAACTCTTTTAAAAAAGTGAAATCTTGTAGGAAAATGTTACATCACTAATTTTAAAGTGCCTACTTCACAGAATGGCTCAGTATGTCACAGAATATGTATCATTATGAACTTTCTTTTTCAGTAAAGTGATGTCTCATTTTCCTGGCATTTTCAGAGAATATTCCACCTTAAGCCAAGACTTTAGAGAAATATTCCGAAATCTCATATCTCTGAGCATACTGAAAAAAATATTTTGAATTTTCTTGATGATTCTAGGGCAACATTAAAAATATTGGATACTGTGATCTAATACAGGAAAATGAGCACATAAATAGATTTTATACTTTTGAGAGCTTCAAGGGCCACTAAGATACAGCCAGTTTGCCTGTTCCCTAAGCAGCCCTGGCTGTGGTGTTCTCACAGCACTCTGTCTGTCTCTCCAGCTGGGCTGCTGTCATCTCTCATCAGCTGTCACAGGCCAGCATTTCTCCTCAGTGCTGTTTCCCATCTTCTCCCTTATTATTTATGCAATTGTACTGGGAAAGGCACATATCCTATGACAAAGCATGTAGAATTTGCCACTCAGAGGCATTTTTTTCCTTCTACACTGCTGCCTATATTCCAAGTGGTTGATATTGGTGGTTTCTTGAGGGTTCCATTATATATCTTCATGTCATCCACAGGCTCTGCGTACATACAGTATATTTAATGACCACTGATATTTATTTAAAATGTTGACTGGTTAATATACCTCCAGGTACATTAAGGACTATTGTATTACTTTTTAAATCATATGTCTATTATCAAAAAGTAATGAAATTTTATGCCTCGCAGCTGCTAAAGCATCCCAGGCAGCTGAATTACCATGTTCCTTCATTGTGAGCACACCTGAATAAACATTTTGAAGTTTCTGAAGTTGAGATGTCTTACAATTGGTATGTGTATGTGATGTGATAATGTTCCTTTTATTCCAGAAAAAGCTGTTAATAATGATGCATCTTCAACTGATGAATTCATAGTTAAAGAAATAGGAACTTTTTAGAGATAATTCCGCACAAAATTCAAAGGGGCTAAAAGTAGACACTGTGAGAAAAGAAGTCATATTACAGATATTACTAATATAGCTTTTAGTTATCATCATTCCTCCCTCCCCCCATGCCATTACCTCCTCCCACACACCCAAAATAAGTATAATTTTGGTATACAGCCTTTTATTTCATTTTCCCATTTTGGTATATAGCTATCTATTACACACACACACACACACACACACACACACACGCACACACACACGAGTACTTCAAAAAGTTTGTGGGAAAATGAAATTAAAAGGTAATACGAATCTTCTCATGAACTTTTTGAAGACACCTTGTGTGTGTGTGTGTGTGTGTGTGTGTACAATTTAAAATATCTGTTATTATACAGTATACATTTTTATATTATATTGTTACACTTCTTGCTGTGTAACATAGATGCAAAAAAGATTACTGAAAGCAACGTGAATGCAATGAGAAGACTGAAGGGACTGCACCTCAGCAACTCCTCTGTTAGAAGGAGAACCTGGTGGGTCGGCCCGGTGGCGCACTGGAGAGTGCGCCGCTTGGG
>NW_007735332.1:24065-28315 GCF_000696425.1 Galeopterus variegatus | reverse complement strand
TTCATTTTCCCATTTTGGTATATAGCTATCTATTACACACACACACACACACACACACACATGCACACACACACACGAGTACTTCAAAAAGTTTGTGGGAAAATGAAATTAAAAGGTAATACGAATCTTCTCATGAACTTTTTGAAGACACCTTGTGTGTGTGTGTGTGTGTGTGTGTGTACAATTTAAAATATCTGTTATTATACAGTATACATTTTTATATTATATTGTTACACTTCTTGCTGTGTAACATAGATGCAAAAAAGATTACTGAAAGCAATGTGAATGCAATGAGAAGACTGAAGGGACTGCACCTCAGCAACTCCTCTGTTAGAAGGAGAACCTGGTGGGTCGGCCCGGTGGCGCACTGGAGAGTGCGCCGCTTGGGAGCGCGGCAGCACTCCCGCTGAGGGTTTGGATCCCATGTGGAGACCGGTTCCCGCTCACTGGCTGAGCGCGGTGCGGGCGCAACACCGAGGGTTGCGATCCCATTGCCGGTCAGTAAAAAAGACAAAAAGGAAAAAAAAAAGAAGGAGAACCTGGGTACAGCCCCGATTCAAAGTTAGCTTCTGTTTTTACTGTAAAGAAAAGGAAGTTTCACAAGAAAAATCAGTTGATTCAACCATTTCAAAAGGACACAAAGACATGGGCAATGTGACAAAAGTTATCTACAACTAAGTATAGCTTAAACAATAGAAACTAGTAATATCATTTAAATTAACAACATGATATTCCAAAGTACAATTTGTGAAAAGCTAAGTTGATCAAACTGCAATCATTATCTAATCCAAAATATAACCTCTCTTTAAATGATCTGAGCAAAACTTGCATTCTTATGATTAAATCTAAGTATAATTGTCTCTAAAGTTTCCACCAACAAACAGCTTGCCCTTAGCAAACATTTTTTTCACATTTTTCCCTACAGCAATCCTTTCAACATTTTTTTAACAAAATCAATAGGTTAACAATCAGTGCACACAATCCTTTACCTAAACAGTGATTAGGGTTGATTGGATGGGCCATTGCCTGCTAGCTGTAGGCTTTGCCTCCTAGCCAAGTACTTTTGTCCCATACATGCATTACCTAAAAACCCCATCTAAAAATCAACTGAGAATCAACATACACTTGATTAGCATTGATTAGATGGGCTTTTGCCCTGCTAACTGTGGACTCTTGCCCCCTAGCTAAGGACTTTCATCCGTAAGTTTTTTAGCTAAAGAGCCCTGTCTAAAAATCAAATGAGAATCAAGATTTCTAACCCTCTACAGAGTGTAATGACATTGTTGTGTAATTTGCCTGTATCACTATGATTTGAGACTATTCAATCTATGTAGACACAGTACCATAGTAACATACGTAGCAATAGTTCCTCTCTGAACTGTGGTATTATCTTATTACAACTTATCACAATTAAATTTTCATCCTTCTATCAATGGATATTTAGTTGCTTGTATACTTTTGCTGTTACAGTCTTCCACAAATGTGCTTGTTCATGTCTCTTGTGCTTGTCTGTGAGAATGTCACAGTGGTGTGCTGGACTGATCTCAATGACTCCTGAGAGCCAATGGAGGATGTCTCTTTCCTGATCTCCCTTCAGTGATGTTATGTTGGTAGCCTGAATATGACCACGGTGGGAGCATTTACACCATGCAAAACGGCAATCCTACGAATCAAGTCCCATGCACCCTCACATTGCAAAGCTAGTTGTTAAACATTTACCAGCACGCCCCTGGGTATATATTCCCTGAAGAGGAATTGCCAGCTATTAAGATATGGTCATTTTCATTTTTTCCAGATGCAACCAAAGTTGCTGTGCCATCACATACTCCCACCCAATAGTATATGAAAATATTGCCTCTAAAACATCTTTACAAAGGCTTGACATCACCAGCTATGTTGATTTATGCCTACATGGCAGATAAAAAATTGGCATCTCATTACTGGTTTTATTTGTACCTTCCCACTAGCCAGTTGTATTAGTTCATTTCTGTTACTTATAATAGAATACCTGAAACTGGGTAATCTATAAAGAAATAAAATTTATTTCTTAAGGTTTCAGAGGCTGGGAAGTCCAAAGTCCAGGGAGTGCATCTCATGAGAGCCTTTCCTGGTGGTGATTCGACAGCAACACAGGGTATCATATGGCTAAACAGCTAAAGCGAGAGAGAAAGAGACAAACCTCCTTACTTGCTCTCCTTTTAAAGCCATCAGAACCATGCCCATTATCCCATGAATGGAGCAATCTATTCACAAGGGCACAGCCCTCACAATCAAATCACCTCTTCTAGGCCCCACCTTTCAATTATCGTAATAGGATTTCCTACCTTAAACACTGTCACAGTGGGGATAAAGTTTTGAAGAGTTTGGGAGACATTCAATCCATAGCATCTGTGAAGTTAAGCATAGTAGACATATGGATTTCCTTGACCTTAAATTTGCCTTGCCCATTTTTAAATTGACAAGACTTTTTCTTATTGAGTTACAGCAGTTCTTTATCTAGCCTGGAAAATTAATCTTTGTCTGTTACCCAATTTACAAATATCTTTTTGTCAATCTGTTGCTTGTCTTTTGATCTTGCATGTAGTGTTTGCCATACACTGGCTGTGTGACCTTAAGAAAGTTACTTAATATCTGTGCATCTCATATTCCTTATCTACGAACCTGGAGTAATTGTAGCACTCACCTCACTGGTTTGTTACAAGTAGATGAATTGAGACATGTAAACCAGTGCCTAGCAATTATTATTATAACTATTGTTATTATTATCATTTCATTGCTCTACAAAAGTTCTTGATTTCTATATAATCTTTTTTGTTGCTCTTTTACAGTTGGTTGTTGAAGAAATCTTTCCCAAATCCAAGAATTGGGGGATAGACTACACTATTTTCNCCTTTCAATTATCGTAATAGGATTTCCTACCTTAAACACTGTCACAGTGGGGATAAAGTTTCGAAGAGTTTGGGGGACATTCAATCCACAGCATCTGTGAAGTTAAGCATAGTAGACATATGGATTTCCTTGACCTTAAATTGCCTTGCCCATTTTTAAATTGACAAGACTTTTTCTTATTGAGTTATAGCAGTTCTTTATCTAGTCTGGAAAATTAATCTTTGTCTGTTACACAATTTACAAATATCTTTTTGTCAATCTGTTGCTTGTCTTTTAATCTTGCATGTAGTGTTTGCCATACACTGGCTGTGTGACCTTAAGAAAGTTACTTAAAATCTGTGCATCTCATATTCCTCATCTATGAACCTGGAGTAATTGTAGCACTCACCTCACTGGTTTGTTAGAAGTAGATGAATTGAGACATGTAAACCAGTGCCTAGCAATTATTATTATAACTATTGTTATTATTATCATTTCATTGCTCTACAAAAGTTCTTGGTTTCTATATAGTCTTTTTTGTTGCTCTTTTATGGTTGGTTGTTGAAGAAATCTTTCCCAAATCCAAGAATTGGGGGATAGACTACACTATTTTCTTCTTGTAGTTCTAGAACTTTTCATGATGGGGTCACTTATACATTTGATGCTGCTTATTTCTCCCTTTATCTGGAACCCCTAGCCAGAATTCCAGAAGCCAACAGGTGCTCAATAAATGCTTACAGAAGGAAGAACAGGAAGAAGTGGGGATTAGCATTAATTTCTTGGAAGTGGTCTTGCAAAGAAATTCGAAGAGGAGATGAACGAAGAGCTAGTGGGATAAATTACTACAAACTATACTTACTAGCTATTAAAATAGAAATTCATTATTCCTTGTCATGTTTATATCAAATTTTAATTTAATAATTGATAACTTCCAAGACAGGCAAGGGCTGTTGGTATCCAGGCATTGAGATGCTTTAGCTTACACAGTAATGAATTCTCCTTTTATTCCCTTCCCAGATAATATCTGTAAAGTTCTTAGATCCTAAACTGTCTCTCCCTGAATCAAGTTTTTTTCTCCACATGTTCTTGGGATTCTTGGAAGAAATCCAATTAGAACTGGCAGTCTAAAAGTAGGGTGGGAGAATGTGTGGACTGCTGATGCTCAAGCCTCTGCTTTTCCCGTTCCCCAGCAAATGTCTGCCTGAACTATGAGCTACGTGGGTGGGCAATAGAAGCAGCACAGGAAATCTTCACATCTCGTACTCTCTCTTCCAAGTGGTATCCATTGCCTGAAGAGATAATAGTATCATTACTAGCAACTGGGGAGTCCTCATACTCAAAAAGTTTGGAAACGACCAAACTAAATGATAGGCAACAAAAAA
>NW_007735332.1:22635-23357 GCF_000696425.1 Galeopterus variegatus | reverse complement strand
GAAAAAAGACAAAAAGGAAAAAAAATAAAAATAAAAATAAAAAAATAAATTATTCACATGTTAAACCCCTTTAGATTGATTAATAAACAAACAAACAAATTAATTAATTAATTAATTCCTTGAGATTAGGGATGTTGATAATTTTCTAATAACTTTCCCCATTGTGATTCATGCAATGTACATTTCTAATGTCCAGTTCACCATGTTGTACCAAACTAAAATAATCTGGTTTACAGGCAGCCCTAGATTACAAACAATTTGCCATTTTTACAAAGAGAATTTTTGTGATTTATCATTTTGTGCCCAAAGCACTTTTTTTGCCTCAGTTTGGGTTTTTGTACACAGTTCCTAAGTGCATGGTTCAAGCCATGGTGCAGTGGCTCTGAGACAACATTCGCACTTTTGCATAATTACTGCCTTAATCAGTCAGCAGTCTGGGATGCAAAAAAATAACAAACAAAAAAACGGCCCATTGAAGTTTATAAAAATAGATAGAAATGGAGAAAGTAAGAGTGACGATACTAAGGAAAAGATAATTGAGACAATAACATGCTGACATTAATATATATTTTATATATATGCTCAATTGGATTCTCATTAGTCTTTTAGTTGCCATTTACACATCCAATTTTGAATGGAATCCAATTTTGAATGTTTATATTTATAAACATGTATAAAATACTAGAAATATGTAGAGAGAAGTGTGTCTAAAAGGTGAGATG
>NW_007735332.1:19438-21430 GCF_000696425.1 Galeopterus variegatus | reverse complement strand
TGGCAATATCCCAGACCCAAGAACCAATAAGCTACTCAGTGCTTCCTGAGGCCTCTCAAGCAATGAAGCCGGCAGCTCTTTCTCTTTTCTGATCACCACCAAAAGAATAAATTACTAAACAATAGACAACCCGGCTTCATTTAGAACATATGAAGCACTTCACAATAGTATTGCCGTCTTTTTTGGTCAAATGGAACAGCTGTTTTAAAGGCATAGCATTAGACCTCAAAATTAATCAATCTAATTTATAATAATTTAATCCATTAAAAGACACTTTACACTGAGTGCCGGCTGTCGATTTCAATAAAGTTGCAAATTTCCTACAAAAATGGTCTTAGAAAAATCGATTTCTTTGGAACACGGTGATAACATCTTTCTTTAGAATGTCAAAGACCTTGCTAAATAATTAAACAATTTTTTTAAAGCAAACAGATTTTCACTCTCTAAATAACAATGAATAGAGATGTAGCTGTAGCTTTCTGTTAAAGTTTATTCTCTGTTTAAATTGCTCGATTTCCATACCTAACCTCTCATTCCGTTTCTTCCCGTCCGTCCTTTAAGCCTCCGGCATAGATGCGCCGCTGTGAGCCTGAGGTTTCTTTCCCGGGTCGCTAAAAGGCAGCTTGGCTCAGCCCACACCGGGCTAGACCGGTAGTCTGCGGCTGTCCCCACTGCGCCTGCGCGAGTGTCTGACCTTCGACCCCAGAGGGCAAGGGCTCCCCCTGCAGACGCCGCCATCTTCTGAACGTGCACACAGACGGCCTGCGCCTATGCAGGTCACTGAGGGGCTCCTTCCAACCCTTGACCAATCGGGATGCCCCAGGCCTGGCGCCGCCCCTCACCACTTCCCCATAAATGTACCACCTTCCACCCTGTGGGCAAGGCGGATCTGAGCTGCTAATCTCCTGCCTTTTCACAATGGCGCCTTGTGATTAAAACTTTTTTCCCGACTGCAGAGACGTGCTTCAGTCATTGACTTTCTGTGGACTCCACTTGACTCCACTCAGTTCAGTAACAGAGATTCCCTATAAACATAACCCTGCTTTGAATGCTCACAGGGCTGTGATCTGTCCCTGTGAAGTTTTTCTCTATTGTGCAATTATGTGTTCGATCATACTCTTGATATTTCATCTTTGCCACGTCTGTATTCTCACTGAGATGGCTGGGTTGAGCAATTTCTGTCATTCAGTGTAACATGAGCCAAGTTTATCTTTCAGTTTCTAAAGTTCCTTTTATTCTGCAACCTCAAAAAAGCAAATCACCAATTTAACATTATCCTTGTTACTAGGCTCATGGTTAGTAATTTCTAACAACTTAAAAAGAGCTTGGAACCGATGGTTTCAAATTCCAATTAATATATGGCTCTATAAGCCACAAAGGAAATAAAGACATCTAATCAGGATATTCTTGAAGTCAGCAGAGCCGTCTGCTTCCAATCGGTAATCCTATACACCAAAACATTTTCTGAGAAGTGCATTTATAGATGTATTTTTGAACTTCCTGTGTGTCTTGCTATGAGTAGAAAAACATCCCTAAAAAATACAGTTCTGCAAAACAGAAAAAGGCAAGAGAGCTGTAAAGCTGACACATGCTGTTCGTGACCTTCTGAGACTTCCTTTTAGGTGGCAGCAATATTGTGTCACATATGATCTGGCAAAATAAGGGGTAACAAAATTTGTGTCGGCAAAGATACTGCACAAGAAAACAAAACAGACGTGTGTGGGGTGTGCATGTGTGTGTGTTTCTGAGAACAAAATAAAAGAAACTAGCTTATTGGTAAAAGTTTACACTAGGGAATTCTATAATCAAAAGTTATCGACTAAGTTTCCATCAATTAATATTGTTAGAGCACCTATTCTGTGTGAAGAAGTGGTCTAAACACCATAGACAGAAAAGAGAAGGAACTTACCAGGGACCCACCTGTAAGATCGCTGAGGAAGGGGACGCCAGCCAGGTAAAGGAAGAAAAGATTTTATCAGCGAGCGGCACCTG
>NW_007735332.1:16531-17573 GCF_000696425.1 Galeopterus variegatus | reverse complement strand
AGGAGCGGAAAATAAGTGCAGATACTCTCATTAGCAGAATAGTGCTTAAGATGAACCTGCACAACCAAGTCAATTTCCAGCTAAATGACTCGAGCAAATGATGGCAATGAGAGGGACAGAGACAGGGAGAGAGAGAGAGATGATTCAACAACCAAATAATACAGATAGCAGAGGAAATGGAAAGAGCCTGCAATACTAAAACCATACTGTACTCAAAGAAATAAAGTTCAACTGGACAGGAAGAGAATCCCAATACAGATGTTGTAGAAGTACCAGCAATTTCTACTAAAATAATGCAAGCCTTAAGAGAATAGATGGTGTAAACAATTAGCTGCACATAATTATAAAAANAAACCATAGATTAGCGGGGGAAGCGGTTACAATGTTACACTCTAGGTATGGCCTGCTCGGCATGCTCCTGGGGACAGAGACCATGAAGAATGAAACTTGGAGAAATGAAATCAAAGGGTGCGGTCTTTCTAAAAGTCAGGTTTTCCATTCCTGGGACCTAACACCACCGTCAAGGAGTTAACACTTTGTTGGGCCAAAAAAAAAAAAAAAAAAAGACCAACACATAGAAAGGTGACAACTCTAAGAGGCAGAATATAAATGACCAAGAAGTGGCAGAGAGAACAAATGCTGTGCATCACAGGATCACTTTGGGCCAGGGAGTTCAGTAATATTTCTTTGATGAGGTACATGTAAGTGGCCCTAAGCTTTGTCATTCAGAAGCAAATGCTTTATGTTCTAGGATTTCCCCTGGGAAAATTCCTTGATCATGAATATGATAATTTAAAAATCAATTAATAGGCTACTCTGTTTACATGATGTGTCTCCCTCCTTCTGCAAGGGCCAAGTAAAAAACCTCCTTCAGTATAACACAGTATTGATACTTCCGAACAGAGGCTGAAATAATCCATAGTGCCTATTCTGAGCTGAATTCAAAAACAAATACAATAAAAACAACAAAATGGGTTTTTTTTGGTTTTTTTTTTTCCTTTTTGTCTTTTTTCGTGACCGGTAACGGGATCGCAACCCTCAG
>NW_007735332.1:10956-14811 GCF_000696425.1 Galeopterus variegatus | reverse complement strand
ATAATAATAGTGCCCACCGACACAGCAAAGGTAGAAGACGCGAGGGTGAGAAGGTACGAAAGCTAAGTGGATGCCAGCCATTAATTTCTAAAACGCATGCCTAAAGAAATAGCAATTTAAGCATTTAAAAAATAATATGGACCTAATTACCTGAAGAAACAAAGAGAGGGGAGTCATTGCTCTGGAGGCAGGACTTGTGGAGTAGAAATGGTGGTGTAGAAGACTATTTTTTTGTTTTTGGCTTTTTTTTTTTCTGGTGGCTGGCCAGTGCAGGGATCCGAACCTGTGACCTTGGTGTTATAATGCTGTGCTCTAACCGAGTTAACCAGCCAGCTCTTGTTGTTTTTAATAAGCCTTTTAGTACTACAGTCAGTTCTGTGATAATGCTTGCTTTGAAAACCCAATTTGTTCTGGCACAATTAATTAACTTATTTGTTTGGGAACAATTTGAGTATAACATGAATTTCCCATTATTTTATGCATAATTTTCATCTACAAGAAACACTAGGAATCCTGCACTCAGCCAAACTGAGTGGCAGGAACAAACAAAACACACACTGCCTTCAATACCTATCAGCTACCTCCGTTCACCACGTGTGTAAGCCTCACCCACCCATAGCCCTTAGAATAGATCTCATGTTACTCATAAAGACAAACAGCAATGAAAAGTATGACTGTTCTTTGTCACATCAACACTGGTAATTTTAGGTTTTTAAAATTTTACTCTTAACTATTTTAAAAATGTTATTTATTTTCTAATAACTATGAGTCAAATCAATATGTGTCACCAATGAAGTATTTGAGTGTCATGCCCCTAAGCTCATTTTTTCCCCTGTGGTGTGTGTTCATTCATTATGGGATTTTTTGTTTGTTTGTTTGTTTTTTATTTTTTATTAGTTGACTTTTTTAGAGCAGTTTTAGATATACAGAAAAATTGGATGGAAAACAGAGAATTCCCATATACATAGTTTCCCCTATTATTAATTAACATTATACTTAGAGTGTGGTACATTTCTTATACTTGATAAGCCAATACTGGTACATTATTAACTAAAGTTTATAGTTTACATTAGACTTCACTGTTTTGTACATTCTATGGACTTTGACAAACGTAAAGTGATATGTCTGCACCATTACAGCATAATACAGACTTGTTTCACAGCTCTAAACACCGCCCCCCATTCATTCCTCCCCCTCCCGCACCCCCACTAGTCCCTGGCAACCAATGCTCTTTTTATTGTCTCCATAGTTTTGTCTTTTCCAGAATGTCATATAGTTGGAACCATACAGTATGTAGCCTTTTCAGATTTGCTTCTTCTACTTAGCAATATGCATCTAAGATTTCTCCATGTCTTTAGCTTATCTCTTTCTATTGCTGAATAATATTCCCTTCATGGATGTATCATAGTTTGGTTATTCATTCACCTACTAAAGGACATCTTGGTTTCTTACAAGTTTTGGCAATTATGTATAAAACTGTTATAAGCATCTGTGTGCAGGTTTTTGTGTGAGTATTAGTTTTCAACTCATTTGAGTAAATTAAAATGAGTATGATTGCGAGATCATACGGTAAGAGTATGTTTAGTTTTGTAAGAAACCACCAAACTGTCTTCTTTTTTTTTTTTTTCCTTTTTGTCTTTTTTCGTGACCGGCAACGGGATCGCAACCCTCGGTGTCGCACCGGCACCGCACTCAACCAGTGAGCAGACCGGTCTCTATATGGGATCCGAACCCTCCGCGTTTTTTCCTTTTTGTCTTTTTTCATGACCGGCAACGGGATCGCAACCCTCAGTGTCGCACCGGCACCGCACTCAACCAGTGAGCAGACTGGTCTCTATATGGGATCCGAACCCTCCGTGGGAGGGCCACCGCGCTCCCAAGCGCCACACTCTACCGAGTGCACCACCGGGCCGGCCCCCAAACTGTCTTCTTAAGTGTCTACACCATTGTACATTTCCACCAGCAATGAATGAGAGTTCCTGTTCGCTACATCCTCACCAGCATTTGGTTTTGTCAGTATTTGGGCCATTCTAATAGATGTGTAATGGTATCTTGTTTTAATTGTGATTCCCTAACAATATATGTGTTGAGCATCTTTTTGTATGCTGAGTTTTCACCTGTATATCTTCTTTGGTGAGGTGTCTATTAAGACCTTTTGCTCATTTTTTAATCAGGTTGTTTTATTTTCCTATTGTTGAGTTTTAAGAGTTCTTTGTATATTTCAGATGTCAGTCCTTTATTAGATATGTATTTTGCAAAGACTTTCTCAAAGTCTGGCTTGTCTTTTCATTACCTAAACAATATCTTTTGCAAACCAGAAGTTTTTAATTTTAATAAAGCCCAACTTATCATTTTTTGTTCATGGATCATGCTTTTTATTGCACAGTTTTGCACAGCTCAGGGGTCTTTAGGAATTCATATAGTCTGTAATGGTCACTGACCACATTTATCTTTTACAGTCATACATTTATTTGGCCAGATAATTCCATTAAGATTAATTCCAGATAAGTCCCCAAGAATTGGTACAGAAGTACTGAATAGCATAATTTATCATGGTGAAAAATTGGAAACCTAATGCCAAACAGTTGAGAATGGGTAGGTAATACAAGAGAATATTAACAATATGAAATACTAACATAGGTGTTAAAAATTGTTAGCATGCCAACATTCTTTACATACAAAAATAAGTTGATGAACTTATGGTTAAGAGAAGAAAGCAGCATATAAAATATCCATACATTAATTTCAACTAAGAAAAATGTATTTTGGCAAATAGAAATAAAAATTTGGTAACATGTTCCAGAGTAACACTAGTGGCTGTAAAACAAATCCCAAGATCTCAAAGTAAAAGTCCGTTTTTCACTCATGCAAAGTCGAATACAACTGTTCAAGATGAGCAGCAGTTAAGAGACCCAAGCTGCTTCCATCTGTGGGTCTACAATCCCCNAATCCCAAGATCTCAAAGTAAAAGTCCGTTTTTCACTCATGCAAAGTCGAATAAAACTGTTCAAGATGAGCAGCAGTTAAGAGACCCAAGCTGCTTCCATCTGTGGGTCTACAATCCCCGAGTTCCCTGGAGTCCTTGGTGAATTCCTGTGCATGAAGTGCGAGGCAGAGGAAGAGTGTGGGGGATCACACAGGTGGTTTCTACGTGCCAGGCTTGGAGGGCTGAGCCTGTTTGCTCCCACATGGCCATGCCAAGGCAGGCTGGGAGACGCTGTGCCCAGAAGACAGAAGGAACGCATTTGCGCCTACATAGCACTATTTGCACTTGGAAAAGTAGACTCTGGTTTTCTAAGGTTCCTTTCTTATTTCAGTTTTGCTTAAATCCATCATAATATGTAAGTATTCCTTATTATCTTTATCTATTTAGTCCCTGAGTCAGGATTATAAGAAATTAGGTAAAATTTATCCAAGTCTATCAGGTTCCTGCGTTCAGATCACAAGTGTTTTGATAGCTAGGATTTAGGATTTCCTTTCTTTAAAAAAAAAAAGAAAATTGAAATTTGCATGCTCTCAGTGGTCATCCCCTATCTTTCATTTCAGAAAATACCTTCTAAATCAACTCAATGCTTATCCTATTTAAAATGTTTACAGAGAGATTACCTGTCTTGCCAGGGAAACAATGTATAACAGTCCTTTCTGTAAGTGATTTCTCATTCCTAAACTAAATCTTTTTGGTTTTTTAATATAAAGCAGAATTTCATAGAATTTTTTCAAAGTAGCACAAATAACTCTACTTCTTTTTTTTTTTTTTTTTTTTTTTTTTTTTTTTTTTTTCCATGTCCCGCAACGGATCGCAACCCTCAGTGTTGCCCCCGTACTGGACCGGGGACCGGCAACGGGATCGCAAAC